>NW_027502609.1:0-50950 GCF_021521415.1 Bidens hawaiensis | reverse complement strand
GCGACGGGTGGAGTTTTCATGCAATTTGGTTTTGTCAGTTTTAGCCCATAAACTTTCTAAAATGCGTTTTAAGCCAAAATAAACAAATTTAAGGATTTTTTGCATGTTTAAAGGACAACATAATAGAAAATGAATTAAACACTAATAATTACTAATAAATGCGCGGTTTATTGATAAAGAAATATCATAATTACAATCTCAAATCGGGTACACAAATATGAATATAAATTCAAAATTAACGAATGTCACACAACGATCTCACCAAACCCTCCATGAAAGTAACCAAGTTCTGCTCTAACTGGGATACATGCACATTGATTTCCTTAGGTTAAACAACATTGTTACCAAAGGTTCGGATCGCAAGTGTTGTCTCATTCTATAGTTACGCATACTTGTCACGTAAAGCTATACTTTGATAGATTGAAAAAAAAATCAAAAAATAAAAATCGTAAATAAAATTTGAAATCTGATTCCTTGAAGTAAATTTTTTTTAACATTGAGTAGGTAAATGCCTTTGAATAGTGTGTGAAATTTGTGTACATGTAATGCAATGAAATAATATAAATATATATTGAGTATGTAAACAATTCATAAAATGTGCGCGGGCAAGTAACACATAAAGTATATTATGGGTTCTATAAATTATAAATATTATAGATCATTATGTTTAACCACTTATCTTATAGTCATTCGGCTCTAATAACAATCTATAACACCATGACCTTAGGCATATTATACATCGGGGCAACAGTTGATTTTTCATAGCTCGTAGACACTAATAATGTGACAATAATATTAATTTATTTCATCAAATCATTATAACACAATTGTCTTAAAATCAAATAACAATATATCGAAATAAACACACATTATTCATTTATAATAACCTAAAAGTTCAACTAAATTTTCTTAGATCCTCAAGCAAGCTTCAACCTGCAACACATTTAAAATAATTTTATTTGTCAACAATTAACTTGGCGAGAATTCACAAGTTTGTATATATATTATATGAAAATGAAAGTAATTCACATGTCAAGATGTCAAGATGTAAAGTTTCAAACATAAAGTAAATGAAAACAAATGCATAATGTTCACGTTCTCTTTGACATAAGCCAAATTACTAAGGAACTCATTCTCTTTAACACAAGGTCAAATTACTAGGAATATTGGATGATAACCACTGTTCTTTCCAACATATAGTTGAATTACTACGCGGCGTAGGTACGTTCCGTCGCAACAACCCCCCCCCCCCCCCCAAACACACACACACACAATGAGTATGATTATGTGTATGAGTCTTTCCACCATAAAGCAATAAACAAGTAGCATGTAATTCACATAATTCAAAAGCAATGTGAAAGAAACAATAATATGCAACACATATTGTGAATTGGTTTTCATGTAAACATGGAGTCACAAAAAAAAAGAAGAAGAAAGAAATTGGTAACTTGCTAGACTCCTGAAACATTGTAAAAATAAGGAAAAATGGATTATGAAAACTTACTTGGTATGTTAAGCGAGTTGAAAGTGAAATAAGCATTTAAGTGAGTGGATCACATAAGTTCAGTTGGACACGTGATCCTGGATAATATAACATATATCTAGCTTCAGCGCGTGCCATTCTAGGAGTCTTCATTTACTCCGGTATAAAGTTATATCAAGGTCAATATTTCTTTCTGGTCCACCAAGAAAAAATGATTTTTTCAACTAAGGTTTATTTAAGTCCGCCACAGCATGCCTTTGCCGTCTATAGCGGATAGGTAATTTAGCTACCTTCGCAGCAACAATTGCTTCAGCGGGAGCTGTCGTCGTGGGATCCGTAATAGTGAGCATTGTAACTGATACCGGGAGTTTAATATCTAGTTTTTTCTACTTACGAAATGCTTACGCTTACCAAAAGGACTAGGACATCTTGTCAAAAGCAAAAGTGAGCGGTGACTCTATCGAAATCTATAAAACTCGACTGGAACCCACAAATGAATCTGTCTTGTCTAGAGGTTTATGCCCTTAACCACTGCGTGTTTACAGACACACTATCCCACCTTAGGGTAGCCCCCCCCCCTATTTCAAATAGAATACCTATCCTATTAGCCCTGAATAGCTCTGAAGCAGGAAAGGTTCTTTGCTTTTCTACACTACATTCTGGACGGAAAGGAGATGGTTGACATCTCCCTGGGCCCCTTCCTTTGTACTATTCCTTTCTTCTTCCCCTCCGACCTGTGCTATCCATTCTGCTTGCAATATTATAATATTAGTCGGTCTTGGGTCTAGGAAATGCCAACAGAGAAGCAAGCCGAACCACCATAAGCGGATCCTGAGCATGAGTCAGTACGTCAACAATCATAAAAAAACCTCCATATAGCACATTTCCCAAAAGAAGGATTCTTTGTCAGGTATTTCCAATGCCGGGGACAGCAGCAAACCACCTTTTTGATTCACATATGATTGTGATTGTGGAGTTGAGGGTGCTAGACGACTCGGTGATTCTACCCTACCTTTTTCCGATTGCTGCTTGATGAGAAAAAATCGCATGTTTGGCTCTATATTAAGCTTTTTGGCTTAGTAAGCTCTTCTTTCTCTTTCAAGCACTCTACCTCAGCAGGGAATCTAATTCAGCAAGGTCCATAGGGTGAGATTGCTTGAAGCTGGGGCGCGTCTGGTGGTATCGTATATAAGATCACACGGCTGCTTTTAGGAGCGATCTGTTCATCCAACTCGAAATATCGTAAGTAAGAGAAGAAGAATCTGACGCCCAAAATTCCCATGTCTTTTTTGGTTGGACCAACCAGCGAAAGAAGTCTTCCTGAATTGGAAGAGCAAGAACAAGTCTCTCCATTTTTTTGGGGGAGCAGAGCAGTCAAAGAATGAAACAGATCAAATGATTGTTCTAGAATGACAATTTCTCACAATTGCTCCTTGTGATGCAGCGGAACCATGGCAATTAGGATCTCAAGACGCAGCAACACCTATGATGCAAGGAATAATAGACTTACATCACGATATCTTTTTCTTCCTCATTCTTATTTTGGTTTTCGTCTCACGGATCTTGGTTCTCGCTTTATGGCATTTCCAAAAAGAAAAAAATCCAATCCCGCAAAGGATTGTTCATGGAACTACTATCGAGATTCTTCGGACCATATTTCCTAGTATCATCCTGATGTTCATTGCTATACCATCATTTGTTCTCTTATACTCAATGGACGAGGAAGTAGTAAATCCAGCCATTACTATCAAAGCTATTGGACATCAATGGTATCGGAGTGCGCCTCTTCACGAGGATGATTTAAGTGCAAAGAAATGCCTTAAGAATATGGTTCGCGAAGCATCTGGCTTACCGGTAATCTCCCATTCCCGCGTCGAGAGACTTAAATAACTATAGCATGCCAGAAACGGGGAGTTGAGATGGTTAGACCTATACCCCGAAATGCTCCCAGCAAAGAAGCCTATGGTTCCATCTTGTTGTTCCTGGAGGTACGCATCCCTCTTCTCGGTGTGGAGCGATATACGAGAAATAGATGCACAACCTGAAATGTCCGATAACGGTGCTGAAGTAGTGAATCTATCGGCACCATAGCTGTGGCATACAACTTTGGACCTAACGGCCGGCCAGTAACCTTTCGGAATGGAGGATCCTCGTTGGCAACAACCACGGTAGTAGTTGCGGAACTACTGGGCCGGGAGAGGACAACCACAGTATATATATGTGTATTATTTATTTTAAACAAAAATATGATAAACGTATTAAATGTGTTATCTGTATTTATACCATTTGATTTTCGTTAAAAAATCCAAAATATATATTATATGATAATTATATATTTAGACGTTTGTATTAAATTATTTAATATATTACAAGTTATATTCATTTATATAATTGCATTATATTTACTTAAACATTTATTTATTAAATATTTATATAATTGTATTATATTTATGTCTCATGTTTAGTTAAAATTGTACATTAATAATAAAGCTAATAATCTTATAAATAAAACGGTGAATAATAATATTGTTTTCGCAATAATAATAACCGTGGAGATTAGTCGTTCAATCAATAATACTATAATCCCAAACATAACTCTAATCACATCGAAGTCTTAATCCATTATGTGTGTTATCCCATTTATTATTAACTCATATTATTATTTTATTTAACTAGGAATTATTGACGGTACATCCTGAAGGGTTTATCTTTCTCACACCATCCTTTGTCTTTTGTTCATCTAATCAGGTGAGTAATCACTCCTCTATTACACTGTTTTAAATACTTTTTGGGACTTATACGTACCTTGTATCAAACTTCATTTTTACATTGTACTATAATATGCAAACTGTTAATATTAATGTTGTGTATCAGTTGAATGATTACTTGCTACTTGTTATTTGTTTTTTTGTTTATTTATCGCATTCGGAGAAGTACATCATATTAATCACATTATGTCGTAGAGGTCGGCGTCCGATCGCATGACAATGGTTTCACCGACAACTCAATTATGGTAACCAACGCCCGATTCGCATGACAACGATTTAGTCCGCTCATCATTCCTTGTTTACAATGTTACATATTATGGTTTGATTGTATATACTCACATATAACAGTTTTGCTCTTTATTTATATATTAATATTAATATACTGTATTCAAAACTGGTGATTTTCTCACTCAACCTTGTGTTGATAAAAATATATTTTGTACGCATTTGTAGGTTATCAGGTTGGTTGTTTATCAAGATGAAGATCACTTAATGAAGGCTTTTAGGATATAAAATTTCTACAAGAATTACTTAAATGTAAATTGCTCACTTAAAATAATTAATTAGATATTGTCACGTTACAATTGCATGATAGTATCTTGTGAGCTGTGAACAATCAGTTCGCGCCCCTGCATTTCTGCCTTATGTTGACAATTGGATATACGAAATATCCAAAAATTTTCCGTTTTATTATCCGACTCCGAAAATTCGGTTATCTGGATTTTTAGATAATTCGAATTCGGATAACTTGGATACATATTCATATTTTTTGAACACCCCAAAGATAGTAAAAAATTACTAAATGGTCCAATAAAAAGAATTGAAGTTGAACATTAAATGTGTGTGAAGCTTGACACCACGTGTTAAGACATGAAAAAAATGTAAAAGCTAGCTAATGCTTTAGAGAGTTATACGGTGTGTAAAAGTACCACTAACAAAGTTAAATAGTGGCATCCTCTCACATAAGTATTCTATAAATTAATATATAACTAGTATTTATACCCGTCGCGTTGCGACGGGAATAGTTATGATGTGTAACACTCTGTTTTAACAGCTTTTACATTTATAAAGCCCGCAAAAGCCATTCATCTTGAATTGATTTGGAAACATAACATGAGCTCGGTGACTGTGCTAGGTATGTGACAAAGGAAAGAAACTCGTAACATTTGAAATATGCAACGAAACTTAAAAAAAATGAATTAATTTGTTTTGAGGCTCAGATATCCGTTATGTTTTAACGGTTGAGATTCGTTACCGTTCCAAATAACGAAGCGTCATCATAGCCAAACATACTTTTAGAAAATGCTTCCATTTGTTGCACCACTTTTGATTGATCATGTTACATAACTCTTTTTAAGAATTAAAATGCAAACTAAAACTAATTGATTTCTTCATAAGAATTGATTTATAACAGTTTGATATTAGCTACACAATATTATAACTACTTTTTTCACTTCAAAATTTGATCAGCACTCATAAACATTTGATGTGCTTAGATCTCAAACCGTCATCATAGCACAAATGAGTTACAATAAAACAAAGGCTCAGATCTCTGTTACGTTTGCAACATACGTTGCCATTCCAAACAACGAAGCTTCATCATAGCAAAACGCATAGACCAATTATAACCACTAAAGTATGCTCGATTTATCATAAGGAGTCGCACCGAACCAAAATCATATGTGCTCAAATTTGTTTAAAACCATCATCATAGCACAAATGAGTTAAAATAAATCATCAAAGGTAAAAAAAAACGAATCCGACCACAACCTTGAACACAGTTCAACCCATAAACACTCAAAAACAACCGGCACTAACATGATAACAGTCTCATCATTTCAACCCGTAATCAGCGCATCACATCAAAGTTATATAAACAGCGCATCACATCAAAGTTATATAAACAGCGCATCACATCAAAGTTATATAAACAATCATCATAACCTGGAACCCAAGCGTTGCAAATCTACGGTTACCATAGGCAACCCGAAAATTCACCTACAACATAGCAACCACAAAGCCAAACCAAACACCATCAACAATGAACAACAGTGAACATTGGATGGACTTTTTATCTTGGATTTATCATTAATTTAAAAACAAAATTGTAACCATAAATTTGGTTTCTTCTTCAATCCAACGCAACTAAAGTTGAATTCTTTAACAAATCTGATAAACCCAAAATCAACGGCCAAACAACCGAAATTATGGGTGGAAGTGAGGAGCAGTGACACACACCGATTAAAGCTCGATGCTTGTTTATGCAGCATTTCAATGAACATTGATTTATAGTGTGTTACCAAAACTGAAAAATATAATATACAAATACAATTAGCCATGTACAGCCGCCGTAAAACACCACAGGTCCACCACCACCTAGGGTTTCCAAAGAGAATCCAAAACCAGTAGATAGGTCGGTCGCGTACAGCCGTCGGAAAACACCAACGGACCACTACTGCCACCTAAGGCTTTTAAATAGAACCTGGCACAGTAGGTTAGCCGGAATACACCAACGGAAAACCACCGCGACGTAGGATATCTAAATAGAACCCGGCAGCTGTAGGGTGGCCGTGTAAACCCACCGGAATAAACCACTGGAGCACCACCGCCACTTAGGGTTACCATATAGAACCGGGCAGCAGCCGATTAGCCGTAGGTTAGCCGGAAAACACAGCCAGACCGCCACCGCCACCGCCACCTAGAGTTTCTAGATAGAACCTGGTAGCAGTAGGTGGGATACCAAAGATGGAGCCGGCGGTAGAATGAAGAAGAGAGGGCAGGGTAAATGGCAAATGACACATGTGGTGTATTTTTATTAAGAAGAGAGAGAGAGACACCATGAAGGATGAAGGAATGACACATACTACAGCCTGCACCACGTGTGAAGATATAATCAAGACAGCAAATGTACCACGTTTGAAGCAAGAAGTACAGCTTTTGATGCAACAATTTCAATGAACAGTAGTTTAGTGCGTGTGGCCAAAGTTGCAAAATATAATATATAATAATCCTCTCAAGTAAGTTTTCAACAAATTATTATTATTATTATTATTATTATTATTATTGCCGGATAAGAATGAGACATTCATGTTTTTATGTGGATGTTCAGGTCCCCCCACATCCAATTATTGTTTTCTAACATCCAATTATTGTTTTCCAACTTGTCATTAACTAAAACTAGTAAATTACCAACGGCGCGAGGAAATGTTTTAGTGAAACCCAAGGGTGACGGTGGAGAGTCAACGCAATTTCGATGTATATTTGTTATGTTTGTTACGGTATTGGACTAAACTTAAAAAAAGTTGTTAAATCAACATGCTTAAAATAGAAAACAAAAAAAACGGCAAAACCCACTGTTGGTGCCTGGATGTTGGTAAAACCCGAGTGTTGTGGCGGTAAGTCAACGTGAGTCCTTTTAGTGTCGGTTACGTTTGTCACAGGATTAGCAACGTTAGTAAATCCCGGGCGTTGACGGTCTTGGAGGTTGAGGTCGTGAGTCTACGCGAATTTGGTCAGTTTTCGGCATGTCTGTAATGGTTTCGGTTGCGTTCATTACGCTACCAAAGCTAAAACAAAAAATAGAATACACATTAAAGTGGACCAATGAGATGGTGTCGGTCACTAAACCCGAGCATTGTTAAAACCCGAACATTGTCGATCTCAGGCAATGAGAATACGCAATTCAGTCGGTTAGTGTTCAGTCGATTATCATTAATTTTTTTATGTTACTAAAACTTTGACCAAAACAAAAAAAATGGTTGGATGAACGTGGTGCCACTTGACCCAACCAGGCTTGCGACCACCAACATTCGTTTAAAACAAAAATGAAATAACAATGACTAAAATAAATTAATGTTACCTTTAAGTTTATTACAGTCCTAAAACTTAAAAAAAAAGAACGAAAAAATGATTGGATGAATGTGATGCCACTTGGCCCAATCAGAAACTTGTGTCACCAACATTCATCTCTACTATATAAGGATAAATATGTTATTATTATTATTATTATTATTATTATTATTATCTTTGTCTTTTGCGAATACAAATTTCACATTTGGGAATACCAACCACTTGTTCCACAAGTGATTCAATTTGATTATTTGCTTAATCCCAACACCATTATAAATTATTCCAAGTTGGTTTGAATTTATCATGCTAATGGTTTATTTAAGCAAACCGAATCCTACCCCCTTCAAGGTCGATACATTATCCAATCTTAAAGCCCAATCCAATTACCTACAAATTTTGATGGCAAACTGGTCACAAGTGATCAGTCTTTTCTTTTAAAATATAGTAATGCGAAAGTGTTTTGTTGTGACTAATTGTTAATAATATAATAATTCTAGTTTTAGTATTCGTTAAAATGTGTTACTTTAAGTGGTTTGATATTGTCACAACCCTCGAAGCCTTACCTCACTACAACAAAAAAGGCTTTTTAGGACCTTTTGTATGGGACGCTTGTAAAATAGGGTCCTAAAATATATTTAATAGAACAAATGAACATTTGGGGTCCTTTTACAATATACGCTACAGAAATGGTGTACTGAAAACTAATTTAATAGGATGGATGATTCTTTGGGGTCGTATTATCATATAACTTAATAAGACACTTATAATGTAAATCCTAATAAAGTAATCTATAAGACATGTAGTTGTTAGTGTCCCATTATGTGGTAATGTAATAGGACACTTTATCACTGGAGGTCTTACTAAAACATAACTTAATAGGACACTTTGTAGTTAAGTCATAAATGTTCGGTGTTATAGGACCCTTTATAGTCGAAGTCATATAAGAACATAACTTAATAGGACATTATACACTATGGTCATATATCTTTAACCTTTATAAGACACATAATCATTGTGTGTTATTATAATACATCGTAATAGAACATTTGACATTTTATTCATAAAACATATGGTTTTGCTTTGGGGTTATTTTTGTTTAATTCTACACGTTTGTGGTTCATATTTTGAATTAAAGGTTTCACGAGAAACGAACTAAAATTAAGTATTCATGCTAAACTTGAGACCAACTAATGAATATTTGAATAAATTTTATATATGTTTATTGTTATTATAATAACATTTTCAAATTTAATTTTAGTCTCATGTATCAAATGATGATAAATTTATACTTATGATACATGTGAATGAGAATTTATGTGCATACGTATTAGTGAATGAGTAAAATAACAAATTTACTTACTTATAATATGTTTCAATTCCCAAGCAGGTTAAATCATTTTGAGCTGGGCCTACACATCGCACCATCAGAATTAGTCTAGGGATTATGGGCTTCATGTTTAATTGGTCATACAAGACTCCAAGACACTTTGAAGTGGGCCGAAATACTCCAAACAGTCGGTGGAGATTATTTATTTTGAGGGTAATGTTAACTTTGGAGTGGGGGAAAAGAAAAAGAGGGAGATAATATTCTGACACAGAGCCGCCGCTTTGGAGGGAGACAAGAAGAACAATATATTTTGTTACAAGGTCAGCGCAGAGGGGAGGGGGGCGACAAAATATTAATTTGGTGTGAGGAAACAACAGCACAATGGAGATTATTATTATTTACAAAAGTAATTTGTGGTTGTTGACTTTTATTTGGAGCGTATATCATCAACAGGAAATATTGGCAACAAAGATTGAAGAATAACAATTCTCTGGTTCGTTACTATTATTAGTTTATGTTAGTATAATTATTTGTTTTTAAACTTTCTAATAGGTGTTTTTCTTTAATACTTTTATTGTTAAAACTATCTAGGTTTGAGTATGGTATGAAAGCAGTTTGAGTTTTGTTAATCACGATTGATTTTAAATATTAATATGACTCGAGTTTAATAACTGTTTGTTGAAATCTAAAAATGTATGTCGGAGATGAAGTTTTCCTCAAAAGCATTCTAAACCCTATTGAGATTGTAGCAAGAGGATGAGTGAATAGCTTAGACCCAAATGAGCTAGTTGGTGGTACATAGATTGGACCAAACTGGTGTGAGGTAAATATTCAAGTACTAATAAAAATTGATGAAAATTTGGTGAGACCATATGGGTTATTTTCCACAATTAAAGATTGTATTGGTGCATCCATCGCATGGCCTGGTCCATTCATCTCAGTATGTATTTGTTAAACTTGGGATACGAGTAATTTTATTAACATGAACTTAATGCTTATACATGAATTGTTTATTTGTAGGCAAGTCCGTGACGATTGACGATGCTGGATGACTCAGGATTTTATGGTGCTTGTTTCTTTTATTTCTTTTAATTTCATTGTTGAATGTTACAAGAATTTATGTTGGATAATGTTGTAACTTATTTATGTTTAGTGTTTTTGTTATGAATAAACTTATTTAATATAATGAAGTTTTATTTCTTTCAATAGTGATGTTATACACAATAACTATTAGGATTATATATGTTGATGGTCTTTTTATTGAGACGTCTTTTGAGTTGTTAATGGATATATTGTGCGACCATAAAATTGTTTTAATAATCTTATTTGGAATACCAGGACTTTTTTCTTGGTACTAAAGTACCTATATAATGTTACATCATAAGTGTCTTATAAATTAATTTTTAACGACACTTGTATGTGTATCAAAAGATTAAAGATAGGTAAATACATGTTAAAACATTGTAAAAGTGTCATATATGTTTTTATTGGGGCGCCTTTTGGTTTGTTAATGGATATATTTTGCGACAATAAAATTGGTTTCATAATCTTATTTGGGATATCAGGATGCTTTTTGAGTTCCGAGACTTATTACGACCCCTTTACATGAAACGTTTTTCTCGTTTGTCCTATTAATTGAAATGTCCTATAAAATAGCATTTTAGGACGCTTTTGTGCGTATTAAAAAGCCTTTTTTGTTGTAGTGCCTCGGGCGGAGGTCACTAATGTGAGCAGTGGAACCAATCTTTATTACAATATTTGACACCGGAAAAATTTATCAGGATCGTAGTTATGAAAAATTTATCATAGCTCAAAACACCGTGATTCTATTTTCATAAATTGAGGTAAAACCCCAAATTTATGCAAACATTAATTTTATAGAAAAAAACTCTAATTTATAAAAATAACATTTTTTTTTTCTAGTGACAAACCACTCATTTAAGTTGTTCTTGTTTTTCTTTCACAACAAGTCACCTGAAACATGTTTAAAATATTTTATTAACAGGAAATATTGGTGTATATATTCAATTGTAATGTAAGGCTCCGGTCCCGATGCCCTACTTTGGTGTTGGATTTACTCAAAAACACATTTCTAAATATCAGAGTGAATTTTCGCGTAATAGAAACCATTCATTACATAAGTCTCAAATTAAAACAACATAAAACATGTCTTTTTGATTCAAACATTAATAATTAAGTCTTCAGATACCAACTTCTTTATTCATATGCCATGTGCCCCTCTTCAAGCGAGCTGCTTCAACCTATTCACCTGTGTGCATACTAAAAGTCATATACGCAGAGTGAGTTCTAGTTAATAAGGCAACCATACAATACATACTCTTACCTTCATATATGCATCCGAAGATACATATTAAATACTTTACTTACTACCTTTCTTTCGTACATACATACATACATACACTTATTACTTAAGGTAAGTGTATTAACTATTCGCATCGAGTATGCACACAGCCTGAAAACATAACAAGAAAATGGGGCTAGAAACTCACCTGCAAACGATTCCTCTCAGAGTTAATAATAATTTCATTGCTAACTCATTAACCTTTAAAGGTACCTTTGTTTAATTCATAAAGTTTGAGGGCTTATTTGTAATTAACTCATTTTATTCTAAGTCCAGGGACCTTTTTGTCCTTTATTAACTCTTCGTTCGTCCTTTGACCCTTAACGAATGGGGGTTCATTCGTTGACTGGACTAACGAATGAGCATCTAACGAATGTGAGTTGGTTAGTTTGGTCTAACAAATGACCCCTAACGAACGAGGGTTCTATAACGAATGGAGTACTCATAACGAATGAGTATTTCTTAACGAATGGGTCTTTCATAGCGAATGGACTTTCATAGCGAATGGGCTCATTCGCTTGATCTGGCTAACGAATGAACCCCTCAACGAATGAGGTTCATTCGTCAAGTTCACCCAACGAATGGGTTAACGAATGCAACTAATTCGTTACTTTTCCTTAACGAATAGGCCTAACGAATGATGACTCATTTGTTATTCTTCCTAACGAATGGGTTAGGGTTCTGACAAAATGTCAGATGTCACAGCAAACATTCCCCAATCATATCATAATCATTGGCGCCGCCATTCCGGCGCCGTCATCGCCGGAAAAGGGAGATCTTACTCGTTTTTCCACCGTTTTTTGTCACGTTCGATCCTGATCCAAGCTAGGGTGACCCCTAAACTCCTCTTTCGATCAGCTTAAACCCGATTCTACCCGGATCTCGTAACTTAACGGTTTAGGGTGTCGGTTCGTCGTTTCGCGACTAGCTTGCGAGTTTGGATCCATATATATCATAACACCGTTACCTCGTATCGATGCTCAGTTTTCTTCTTGGTTTCAGCTAGAGAGTGAGAGAAAGAGCTTAAGAGTGTGTATTGGGTGGTGTACGGAGTATGTGAAAAATGAATGATTTAATGAAGGTTTATGGTTTAAATACCATGGGTCATGGGCTTAAGCCCATGGTCTTTCTTCTTTATTTCATTATTAATCCAAGTCCATCTCCCACATTTATTTAACCCAAAACAAGCCCAACTAATAACAATAAATATTACTTTATTAACCGAAACTGGAAAAACGGGATATTACATGTAAATGACACATTACTACAACATAACATTAAGATGTTTTTACATTTGCGTGTTTGACATAGATGTCGTGCTCTAATAAAAAACAAATATTTATAAGATTTAAATACATATAACTAGTACGGGTAAATAAGGTCGTCTTCACAGGGAATCAGTGGAACGTGCAAGTAAAGTTAATAATTACTAATTAATTAACTAAAGTGGACAGGCGATGTCAAGCGGTTTAGAAAAAGTTGATTTATAAGAACACACGATTATAGCATAAAGTTTGTAAACAATTATGGGAAAACGATTCACTTCAGCTTTAGGTAATGTGATGACCGACTAATCACATATTCATAGGAATTAATTGCACAGTAATTACTAAACATAACAGTTGGGTTGTGAGGATAAACGATACCCTAACCGAATTTTTGACACAACTGAACCCCGATTTACCCAATTACTAGTTTAAAATACAAAAATCAATTATAAGCAATGACTAACGATTATTGGTTCAATGACATAAGTGCAAACCCTACATGTGATGAACATAACCAGAAAAGTGATGCAAAGTTTGATAATCAAAATTATAAAGTGTTTAAACAATCAATTCTAATGTAAAGCAAGATAAAAGGCATTCAATGAAGTTCATATTTATTCAAAACATAGAGTCTGATCAAAGTTAGTTTACACAAAACCCTAGCCTAAAGTGAATACAATGGTTTAGCCTGACATCGGCATCACGAGTGATCCGCTTATCTGATGAGAGGACGAAAGCATGCGATGAACGGATGAACCGAAGGCTTTGGGATTGTGCAAAATCGTCTTTGGGCTTGTACTTGGTTGCTAGAATGAAGGATAGTTTGAAATAGGGGCTCAAAACTGATTATATCAAAGTTAGGTTAATTTTCTTAGTCAATAGGGATGTTAGCGAAGCGCTAACATCCATGGGGTGAGCCCTTAGCGCCGCGCCAAAGTCTCATTTCTCTGATTTCTTAAATATGATCTTATCTCTAAGATCACCCTCAGGACCCCTTAGCGCCGCGCTAAGGGGTATCTGACACATCATCTTTATTTTCTTCTTTTATTTTGCATAGGAAAGCATACCAATCATCATGAGTCTTCTACATCTTCGTTTCAAGACCGTAATTCATCCCAATAAGCTTTCTTAACGTCAAGTATCCAGAAACACATAAACACGTTTGAAGTAACAAAGCTCACATAATATTTAAACTAGAAGTAAGCAAATAATATAATAATATACATGACTTTTACCCGGCCATCAATGTTTACAAATTAACTAAAGGTATTTGTCACTCAAACGTATCTATGACAGTGGTCATATTACTTATTAGCTAACTCTGTGTCCAATAAGTAACGACACACACACACACACACACACATATATATACATATATGTTCAAGAGAGAACTCAAATAAAATGGGAAACTGTAAACTCTTTATTTTATAGGTAAAAAAATACAAAAAAATATTTTTTTATGTAATAGACACATTTTTACATAATCTTTTTATAGCTTTTTACATACAACATATGTAAAAGCTAATTTCAAAAATAAATAAATGTTAAATTTTCAGTTAAAAAGACGTAAAGGAATTTTTGTTTACAAAATTCATTTTTTTATTGTAATGTATTTGTAAGCAAAAAGGTTTAAAAACGTTTATGCTAAAACTAATTTTTTGTGTGTAATCAAATAGATATACATTTTAGGAAAGATCTGCGTGAAATTGGTAACCAATATGTAATCAAATAGATATTCATTTTCTTGATAGTTTAATTGTTATTTCTTAGAGGTGCAGCAAACAAATCGACCAACATCTACTGGAGAGCTACTGATGGAAGAATTAAAAGAAGTAAGGGGCCATGGTGAAAAGAGTTAACAATGGATTAAACTACAAATGGGCTATCAAATAATTATATGCACTACATAGCCCACTAAAAGAAACATCTTAGGGGTCAGCAATTGGCACACACTGAGACAAATATTAGCGGCTGTTAAGAGGGTTTTTCTTTCTTTCTTTGCAGGTTTTTTTTACGCGGGGGGGGGGGGGGGGGGGGGGTGAGATGCAAGCTTTTGGAGACGAGAAAAGCTGCTATGCGCTGAGCACTATTGATTTCATTATTATTATGCTAGGCTAAACAACCCGTGAACTTCTCCGGGTGAAAATTATGTATTATGTCAACTAGTTTTTGTTTTGTACTAGATATTGGGATTGGAATTATTAACCCTTAAGTTATTTGCATTTCATTTATGGTTTTTCTGTGTAAAAATTTCGATTTTGTTGCATGTCATATTATTGAATCGGTTTTCTTTACATAAGACCTGTTAAGTTTTGTCTTACAATGATCACATTTCTAACTCTTAAATTAATTTGAAATAGTATTTAAACATAGTTTATTGGGTCTATATTAATTAAATGACTTCTTATATTGGCTTATACAAAATAGACAAAACAAAAGATCGAGGACCACTATACTCGTGTAACCACAAAACCATGAGATTTATTCTTGAGCCACATCCACTTCAGCTCATTTCCAAGTCTAGTAACCGATACAACACATCATGTACTAGCCCTCTTCAAGGACGTAAATGTAACACTCGCACCCAATGCAGATTCACTTGCCTCCACCTCAAACGAGTCATACCGTCGAAAAAGTTCAATCACAAACAACCTCGTTATCAACACAACAAAGTCTTTCCCAGCACACTGCTTATTTCCAAGTGTCGTACTCTCGGTCTCCGGTCCATTAGACCACATAACATACTTCAACAAAGCCTCCCCATCCCCAACGAACCGATCAGGGACAAACTCCTCGGGTCGGTCAAACACTTTAGGGTCTTTGGTTGCAAACGGTTGGAACCCGAATAACATCTCTCCTTCTTTGACTTCGAAAGTGGCATCGTGTGACGAGATTGTGAAGTTGCTTTTGGCTTTGCCGTATTGTAGAGGTACTGGTGGATCAATGCGGAGAGACTCGTACACGACTGACTTCATTAATGGCATTTGCTCGATGGCCTCCATTGTTACCTTGCCATTGCCATATGATATTATAGCGGTTCTTATTTCTTTTGCTAGTTGGGCATGTAAGGTTTCACCGGCTTGTGCGATCCATTTGAGTGTGTTGGGGAACAGGATCTTAATTCCACCTGTTAATGCAAACAAGTTATTTCGTCAAATTGGTTATTTATATTTATATCGAAATAATTTAAAATTAGTGATAAACTGAATTAATGTTTTGCCTTTAAAGTTAGTTTTTTAAATTATCTAAAAATGTTTAGTCATGTTCTTTTATTATTTTTTTCTCTCATTTAAGAAATAAAGTTTTGTGTTTATATTTTGTTGACTTTTAGTTTTACCATGAGACATTAATCAATTCATCAAAGTCATAAAAACGGGGGAAAATCCCTTTTTTGTTATTCCTAATTATTTTTTTCTGATCGGTGACTTTCATAGTTAAGCTACTTACTGCGCGGCCCGTGCCTTTAACATTTTACAATTTTAATCATGGTTTTATTAAAATACTCAAAATAGTAATTTTTTATGTTGAATCTTACATAAACAGCATCTTACCCGACGGATTAACTCGGCCTATTAGAAGTCATGTAAAAATGTTCCGTCGTATCCGACGCAAACAAATCGTCCGACGTAAAAAGTGATGCCCACGTAAAATTAAACCATCGAGTCCAATGGTTTAATTCATGTCACCGTCGGCTCCGATAGATTAATCTTTCATCGAAGTTCTCTAAATTGAAGTCAAGGGTTCGTCACTTTCTTGCGCGGATTTCTCAACAACAAATTAATGTGATTCGTGGAAAACAAACATTATGGTGGTGTTCTTATAAAAACTAAACGATTTACACTATAGATTTGATTGATTATATGAAGAAATAAAAAAGATGAAAATGGAGGTTCAAGGTTTGAGATGTAGAAGATGAAGTATTACATCGAAAGATGATCAAAGAAATGGAGGTTGATTAGCGATTTACACATTTAATCCATCGGAGAAGGTTCTATCTACGTCGAATCTGGGAAAAAATTGACTATTTTGAGGGTTTTTTATTTCAAAATCATGACTGAAGTTATAAAATGATGATAAAAAGTAACTATATTAGGGATTTCCAGAAGAAATATATGACACATATTATATTTTTTATAAATCAAGATTATTCCCCTAAATTAAATGGTCATTGTCATTTTGCCATTTTGGTGATGATCATTTAATCTTTCCATATTTGTATATCTATATTTCTGGATCAGTATTTCAGTTTAACCCTAGTAGTATATTATAAAATCACATACTCACCAAAAGTATTGAAGCAAACCGCGAACAAGATATTATGCAAAGCTTCATCTTTCGGAACCCCTAATGCCTCAGCTTGCTCCACCACCTGAGTCGCAACCGCCTCGAAGTAATTATACAGTTTCTGGTAATTACTCTTTACCAAAAACGACGGCAGTCGAAAAGTATGGAGAAGCAAGTCCTCCACAAACCAAGGAAGCCCAGCCGTACCCAACGGACTCAGATTCAACAACACCCACGCATTAATTAAACTCGGACCATTTTTCTCCAACTTTGTATCCTCAGGGTTCGAGTTAAAATAAGCCCGACCCAGAAACCGGAAAGCCGCTAATTCACCAACGTCGTTGAACGCGGCTTTCCCGTTTTTGGCTAGCTCGGCTTCAAGTGAACCAAAGAGTTCAGTGTAAGTGGTTTCAAACTGTGGAATGACTCTGTTGCTTGAGGATTTAAGCATGAAGAACAAGAGGTTCTTAAGTTGTTCATGTCTCGGTTCGGATGGATCGAGGTAAGAGAGAATGCGGTATCCGCCTGTGAGGCTGGTGGACGGCATGTAAGTACCGGTGAACACGTCTTTCTTTTCGACTTTGGACACGTCGAAGAGGATTGGGAAGCTTTTGGCGTCGAGTAGAACGATGACTTTGGAGTTTTTGCTTATAAATGGGCCGGGTGGCATGTTGGCTCGGAAGACTGTGGATTGGTATTTTTGAGCTCGGGATTGGAAGAAGCCGTCTCGGCCGCCTGTGCCGTAAAAGTACTCGAGTCGGTCTTTGATGGGTTGGATGAAAGGAAGGCCGTAGGATCCCGGGATGCTACGGAGTGGGGTGTCTTGGGATGTTTCAGATGATGGATCCATGTTTGATCAGTTTAGGAAATGATGTGTGTGTGTGTTTGCATGAATGAATATGAATGTATATATGTATATAGAGAGAGAGAGAGAGTATGTAATTCCCGTATCATATAGGTTATTTGAACACCATATGTACTATACAGCTCGTATAGTATAGGTGTAAAATTTTGTTTTTTTGTGTTTAAGCGTGTCAGGTGTTTGAAGCCTATACGGCTCGTATAGGGGTTATACGACCCGTAAAGACCGGAAAAGTTGTCATCCGTACGTTAGTTAGTCATGTGAGGGATATATGATCCGTATAGCCCCTATATAAACTGTATAGAGTTGTTAACACACTATGCGAATGGTGTTTGAATATAACTTATAAAATTTGTACTTTAGTTACCTAATTTTGATAACACAATTTTAAATTGTTTTTGTACAACTTTTATTTGATTGACACTTAATGTACGGCATTGACTAATTGCTAAATCTAAAGTTTGGAACTATTGACGTTATGACGAAGTACGTGGATGTGTAACAGCGATTAATCAGCATGCTAGACTTGATTAGTCTTAGATTAAATTTGAGTGGGATGTAAACGGTTGTTATTACGCCTTAAATAAAGTTCAAAGATTCAAACATATGGAAACCTATATTTGAATTTAAGAAGTTAAAAAGTCACGCAACCTGTTTACAAAAAGTCGTGTTGTTTTTGTCTACTATGCATGTTCAAAGAAATTTAGGTATGTGTATAAGGTGTAACAACTACCTTTACATACCTTGATCAGGACACAGTTGTCTACTTCCAACAACTTGTTATGTTTATGTTGGAAAAAAATTAGGTATTCCAAGACGATCCAACTTTAATAGTTATTTTTCTCATGTGCAAGGTTAGTCAACATGCCAAATCAGTTTTTCATCTATTTCTCTCGCATGCTGTTTACACCCAACGCTATCATACATATTATCCTTCTCACATGCAACTTTATTATTTTTACATCACCTTTAACCAACAAAAGTTTAACAGACGAATTTTAACAAAGTCTCGTCCTGTTCGGTTCAAAATGTATACATCCCCACTACTATTTGTTTTGAGTTTAGAATTGTTAAGTGTGTTATTAAAAACGTTAATGGATATTATGAACCTACCATCTATTATCTATTTGATTATTAATATAAAAGCAATAAGGGTCCCCGCACCTATTTTATAATGAACATTTAAATTTACACAAGTTTTTCATGCTTTTGCGTTTTCGATGTGACCCGCTGATACCATTTTTTTTAACGATCAATCAAAATGATTCAATCTAACAAACAACTAGCAAGATGCTAATTACACCAAGTACAAATGAACATGGAAAAAGAAAGTACAATCCCAATTTCCACTCCCTCACACCCTTACAATGAATAAAAATTAAAAGCATTGTCATTTTTCTGGTTCTTTACTCATAAAAAGCCCAATGCTTTAATATTGCAAATTACATCATTTATACAAACTTGTTTCCTTTCAAACACCACTTAATTCCTCGTCTTTCATGCGCACCAAATTGTTGTTAGGCAAACCGCATGAAAAACTTTTGCAGTCCGTTTCGGGATTGTGGAATATTTACGTAATTTCAATATGTCGTGAGTTGAGAACACAAAGATTATTGGTACCCATGCATTGAATACACTTTCAAAAACTTTTATCTACTGTCTTTAGTTTGTAGATTATTCTTAACTAGCTTTTGAACCCGTGTATTACACAGGATTTGTCAAATAACCTCAATTAAGGTATTTAATCATACGTAATTTAGGGTTTTCTTTTGAATTTATAGATTAGTTTTAATATTATCACACACTTTAAATGTTACATATTTAAATTATATATTTTTTAATATTGAAATAATGTTTCTAGTATAACATAAAATCAATTATTGATACATAAATATATTAAAGATGTTTTATATGATCAATACGAATGTAAGTTAAATAGTGTTTTGCAAATTGTAAGATTATAAATATTGTATTTATTCAACGAAATTTGATGTACACACGTAACTAAATATCTATTATAAGATAATGGTTCGTAAATCATTATTTAACTGCTTTAACAATTATCTGTTTGATTTTAAACTTATTATATATATTCAATGGTTTATTGTTTATATGTTTTTATAAAAAATGATGGAAAACTTTATATATCTAATAGTAAAATTAGATTTAATAGGTTAGTAAAGTTATTGTTAATTAAATTACATTAAATACCTTTTTTTCATATTGGTTACAACTAATGGGTCATACCAATTAAACACATGACCTATGGATAGCTTGGATTAAGGAGAATGAAAATTAGAAAATATTGAATGTGGTTAGGACATATCATTATTATTATTTTTGTTTATTAGTATAGGTAGATTTCAAAAACTTAAATTTTAGTTTATTGATTACCCATGCATTGAATACACTTCCTAAAAAAATTAACTATAGCACTTACTAATTGCGTTGTTTATGAATAGGACACGTCAAATCCACTCACGTTTCATTCTTTGAACATACGTACTGTCACTCTAATTGGGATTCATGCCCGAATACAAAGATATTACATCTCTTAGTGGTATCCCAGCTTCATAGAAATAAAAAAAAACACCGTTTCTCTTAATTAAGGCAAAAGCAGAATACAAGTCTTTAAGATAGGTCATTACTCAACTTACATTGCTCACTCGTATGTTACACGAATCACATATTTACATGTACCAACTGCTTCGCCTATTCCAATTAGGTGTGAGCCAAGTGGCAATTTATAACACCAAAAATCATAATTTTCATGAAACACTAAACACATCGAGTTTAATTAATGACATTTTTGTTCGTAAGAAATTGCAAAATGGGTTAATCTATTCTACATACTCCCAATACACAACTTGCTGATCTTTTGACAAAGAGTCTTTCTCGACCACAACATCAACATTTACCTTCGAGGTTGGGTGTTACACAAATCACAACCTCCAACTTGAGTGGTGTTACTGTTTTAATCATGACACTTGTCAAGTTAATTGGATTACATTTTTTTAGGTATATTGTTTTTTATTAATTTCAACTATTATCTCTTTGTCACTACAGGTCCTAACTATTGATTTGACTTCTGACGGTCTCAACTTTTAATATACTCATTCTCAACAGTCCACGACTAACAGAATCTTAACATTATTAGTTGCAGGTCGACGGAAAACTCACATTTTTTCCGGAAAACTCACATCGTCCTAATCATCTCCATAACTTTGTATTGGACATTTAGAAACCTTTTTATAGTAAAAACCCCAATTTTTTATGTCACACTTCCATCTAAGGCCTAGGAGTATGACCCATAAGTTGGTATCGTAATTGTAAATAAATCAGAGTCACGTTTAGTTTGCGGAAGACTTATAAATTTTAAGGATCGAAATATAATATTTACATAAAAGACGGGATTATAGAATACCAGTTTGAGTTAACAAAATATTACTTGTTTAAGTTACAAAACCACCATATTAAGTTTTACAAAATAAAATCCGAGCCATCGGATATATAAGCACTTCGTCACTCCAAGTGCTAAACTTGTTCACCTGCAAAATGTAAGAAAATACGTCAGCAACGAATGCTGGTGAACACGCTGACGCAAAACAACTTCTTTTACTTTATTACCCATCGAGACTACGCCTGCCTCGGCCCAACGTGGCTTAGGAATAACAAAGTCAAATAACATATTATAAACTAGAGCCTCTACACTAGGTCACCTCACAAACACCTCAGCGTTTGACTTAGTTAAGTACCCGTAAATATACACAACGGCCGTTCTCCCTGCAGGAGAGTGTCCTACGACCAAGGGTGGTGCGATCATGCCCATACATCGCATAGTACCAACTATGTAAGGATCCAGACATAAGTATACCACAGCCTGAGGGCTAGGTTCATACCCATAGTTATAACGGTTTTAGGAACACATAGTTCCTTGTAAACAATTTCATATAACAAGTTTGACTCATTTGAAAACAAGTTTAAAAGTTTGGGGGCGTATTCACCTTATCTCTTTAGGATCGGCTTCACTCACCGTCCAAGGGTCTTTCCCTTTTCTTTATCTCGAACCTATAGTTACGAGTATAAATATTTGTTAGTCGGATACACGATCCGGCTTAAGACCTTTAGTCTTATATCTCAATCCTCGATTGAACCTTTAGTTCAATTCTTATTTACTTGAAAACCTCTTGTTTAAAAGTAAATTATAAACCTTTAGTTTATATGAAAACCTGACGTTTCTTCTTCTCCAAGAAACGTAATATTTTCTTTTATTATTTAAGAATACTCTTTATTCAATTCTTATATCTCAATCCTCGATTGAACCTTTAGTGCTTATATCTCAATTCTTATTTATTATTTAAGAATACTCTTTAGTCTTATATCTCAATCCTCGATTGAACCTTTAGTTCAATTCTTATTTACTTGAAAACCTCTTGTTTAAAAGTAAATTATAAACCTTTAGTTTATATGAAAACCCGACGTTTCTTCTTCTCCAAGAAACGTAATATTTTCTTTTATTATTTAAGAATACTCTTTATTCATTAAATAATATTTTCATAACAAAGAATATAATCATATATACTTACACACATATATATGTTATCACTATATTCATCAATCATACTTTCATCCATTTCTTTGTTATTTTTTCTTTTCTTTTATCGAGGCATTGAGTATAACCTCGACTTAAGGCTTAAGCCTTGAATATAATATTAAATTATACTGAATTCGATATTACGCCTAACCTTAGTGGCGTACCGAAATCATAGGGACTCGAGCAGCACTCCAACGCCGCTTGATCTCTTTGGTCGTCAAGTGATAACGCCAAACTTCAATTCTCGACAACACGCTTATCGAGATTCATTGCCATTATAACAACACCTTCTTGGTGAATGAGGGTGGAGGGTGGTCAAGGAAACGATGATACACAATTAAGATTCGAGGCACGCTTATCGAGGAAACGAGGCACGAATTT
The DNA here is from genome assembly GCF_021521415.1 of Bidens hawaiensis. NCBI lineage: Eukaryota > Viridiplantae > Streptophyta > Magnoliopsida > Asterales > Asteraceae > Bidens > Bidens hawaiensis. The sequence goes on along the minus strand of NW_027502609.1, from coordinate 27,772 downwards.
CAAGGTAAGCTAGTGAGAGAGTAGAGAGATGTAGGAGCTGTTTTGGTGTGCAGAAATGGAATGCCCTTGGCCGCTATTTATAGGCAACATTTTGGACCCCATCGCGGTACGCAATGGGTCACTGGACAGACCTATCGCGTACCGTGATATAGGTCTGTCGAGTCACACATATAGGCCTGCCACGTGTTGACACGTGGCAGTCGCCGCTCCACGTGGCGACACGTGGCGGCAGTGTTGCCACGTGGTGACACGTGGCGGCGCATGGTGCCACCATGTGCCACGTGGGACACGTGTCAAACGTTGTCAGACATCCCATCGCGGTACGCGATGGGTGTCTCTTCTGACTCATCGCGTAGCGTGATGGGTCAGGAAAACCAATTTTTCATTTTTAACCCTCTAGTTTGGATTTTGGCAATTTAGTCCCTAGACTTTGGAAAGTTGATAATTTGAACTCGAAATTTTTACAGTGTTACATCCTCCCTACCTTGAAACAAATCCCGTCCTCAAGATTGCTTTACAAGACTAGTTGGGGGTATTTCTTTCTCATTTCTGATTCGAGTTCCCAAGTATATTCGGGCCCTCTACGCGAGTCTCATTTAACTTTCACAATTTTCAAAGTTCTTCTTTGCAATTTCTTTGTTTTCGAATCTTCAATTTAAATTGGACGTTCAATAAATTTTGAGTTCTCGTTAATTTCAACGTCTTTTAATGGCATAGCCAAAGATTCATCAGTCAAACACTTACGCAGATTCGAAACATGGTCATCCCAACTTCCACCTAAGTCGATCACACAAGCGCGGAGCATATCTTCCAACGTTTGAATCGTTCTTTCACTTTGCACATCGGTTTGCGGATGATAGGCAGTGCTCAGGTTTAACTTCGTACCAACAGCTTGTTGGAAGCTTTTCCAGAAATGAGACGTAAAACGACTGTCTCAATCAGATATTATAGACAGCGGTACTCCATGCAAAGCGACAATGGTGTTTACATAAATACGCGCTAGTCTATCCATTGAGTACGACTCATTGATGGGTATGAAGTGTGCGGATTTCGTCAATCGATCCACAATAATCCATATAGCATTATGTTGTCGAGTCGTCTTCGGGAGTTTGGTAATGAAATCCATAGTAATTAACTCCCATTTCCAAACGGGAAGTTCGGGTTGCTGAAGCAATCCTGAAGGTTTTTGATGTTTAGCCTTGACTTGCAAGCAAGTAAGACATTTCGCAACATGCGGAGCGACATCCCTTTTCATTCCATTCCACCAATAGTTCGCTTTTAGATTGTGGTACATCTTATCACTTCCGAGATGCATCATGTATTTTGACTTATGAGCTTCGTTCAAAATTTTCTCACGAAATCCTCCAACGATTGGTACCCAAATCCGGTTTCCCATTCTAAGGATACCATCATTACCTTTGACTAACGAGTCAATGGTGCCATTACGTTTTTCGTCGGAGATTTGGTTTTTATTGATTGCTTGAGTTTGAGCGAATTTGATTTGCTCAATGAGATCTATTTGAAGTTCTAGGCGCAACGCTCGGACTCTTTTGGGTTTCTCGTGTTCTTTACGACTTAAGGCATCATCCACGACGTTGGCTTTGCCTTCATGGTAAACAATATCACAATCGTAGTCGTTGAGCGTTTCCATCCATCGCCGTTGGCGCATATTAAGCTCCTTTTGATCAAATATGTGTTTCAAGCTCTTATGATCAGTGTATACGGTGAATCTTACTCCATAGAGATAATGCCTCCATATCTTAAGTGCAAAGATTATGGCGCCTAACTCTAGATCATGAGTCGTGTAGTTCTTCTCGTGTACTTTGAGTTGATGAGAGGCGTAGGCGATTACTTTCTTGCGTTGCATTAGTACACATCCCAAACCCGAGTGAGACGCGTCACTAAATACCACAAAATCCTCAGTACCTTCTGGCAAAGCCAAGATAGGTGCTTGGGTGAGCTTTTGTTTGAGTATATCGAACGCCTCTTGTTGCTTTGTCCCCATTCATATTTGATGTTCTTACGAGTTAATGAAGTTAGAGGAACAGCGATTCGAGAAAAGTTCTCGATGAACCTACGGTAGTAGCCGGCCAAACCTAAGAAACTTCGGATCTCGGTTGGCGACTTCGGGACTTCCCACTTAGAGATAGCTTCAATCTTAGCAGGGTCCACTTCAATACCATTAATGTTAATGACGTGACCAAGAAATTGCACCTCGTGTAACCAGAACTTGCATTTCGAGAACTTGGCGTACAATTTCTCGGTTCTAAGAATTTCAAGCAAAGTTCGAAGATGAATTTCATGATCAGCCTTAGACTTAGAGTAAATAAGTATATCGTCGATGAATACGATAACAAATTTATCCAAGTACGGTTTGCAAATACGGTTCATCATATCCATGAACGCGGCCGGAGCATTAGTAAGTCCAAACGGCATAACCGTGAACTCATAATGTCCATAACTTGTTCGAAAAGCAGTCTTTGGAATGTCTTCGGATTGAACTTTGAGTTGGTGATAGCCGGAACGAAGATCGATTTTAGAAAAATAGATAGCACCTTGAAGTTGGTCGAAAAGATCATCGATACGAGGGAGTGGATATCGGTTTTTTATTGTGACTTTGTTCAACGCACGATAATCAATACACATTCACATGGAACCATCCTTCTTCTTGACGAATAGAATTGGCGCTCCCCAAGGTGACGAACTCGGTCGAATAAAACCTTTCTCTAAAAGCTCATTGAGCTGTTTCTTCAACTCCTTCATTTTAGTTGGCGCTAAACGATACGGAGCTTTGGCGATCGGAGCAGTACCAGGAATAAGATCAATCCTAAACTCTACTTCACGATCGGGAGGGATTCCAGGAAGTTCATCAGGAAAGACGTCAGAAAAGTTAGAAACGATAGGAACGTCTTTGATTTCTTTTGGCTTTGACCCTTCAGTGACGTAGGCCATGAATGCGAGGCATCCTTGATTCAAACATTTGTTAGCCCTAATTATGGAGATTATGCTAACTTGGCCAGCGTCTTTGTCCCCTTCAATTCGAATCGTTCGTTTATCAGGGGCTTGAAGTTCAACGGTTTTGTTATTGCAGATGATACGAGCTTGGTTAATGGATAACCAATCCATACCAAGTACAATATCAAAACCAGCCAGACTCATAGGTAATAAACAGAAAGGCAGAATATAACCGGCTAAAAGTATTTTTCCGTTTTCAAGGGATTCGGAGATCTTAACGATTTCGCCACTAGCAGTCTCGACGCTTAGAGTTTTAACTAACTTTGTTAATGGTTCGTTTAATAGACTACAAAAACTATAATCTATAAAACTTACATTTGCACCCGAATCAAACAAAACTCTAGCATAGGTGTCGTTGACTAGAAACGTACCGGTTATGGTTTCCGGCACATCAGCGGCCCTTTTTGTGTCGAGTACGAAGACTCGAGCGTTTCCCCTTTTGTTCTGGCCACTTCCACCCGCACCACCAGCAGCAGGCTTGTTCTTTGGGCACTCAAAACTTAAATGGCCCGTCTCCTTGCAATTAAAGCAAGTCATCCTCTTTTTCCAACAACTAGCAGCATCATGTCCCGTACGATTACTGGACTCACAGACTTTAGGAGACGGGGCGAAATTGCATCGACCCTTATGGTATCTCCTACAAGTCTTACATGGCGTAGAATTGTTTTGGTTTACGCCCTTGCTTCTAAAGTTGGAACTTCCTCCAGCCTTTCCTTGAGCAGTTGTCGGTACAACCTTCTTGTCCTCTTCTTTGTTGCGGACTAAGCCGCCCATCAAATAACCGGCCAACTCCATTGCAGAGTCAGCGGTTTGAGGTAAGTGCGACCTCACCATGTCGCGTATTTCCCGCGGCAGTCCAAATATGTATCTTGTGACTTTGCTGGACTCAGGGTTAACCAGCTGGGGAACAAGGCGACAGTACTCAAGGAATTTGGTATTGTACTCTCGGAGGTTTGTCCCTACGACCTTATGGTTAAGGAACTTAGTTTGGATTTGATCAGTCTCGTGCATCGGACAAAACTTCCCTATCACCATGGCCTTAAACTCTTCCCACGTCAGGCCGTACATCGCATCTCTTCCCTTACTGTAACACCCCGCAACCGCAGCGGAAACGTAAACGGGATGCGACAGACACCTCTGATATCAACCACATTGTTTATAAAGAAAACTAAATGCATTAATATACTTCAAATTACATTATCTTGTATTTCATTACCGTCTAGGTGATACACGCATCATACAATACGATACACAATTCTATTTGTTATAATGTATCCTAACATCCTGCACGCAAATCTTACACACATCAAGCACTTAGCACGTAAGCAATCACTTCATCTTAATTGTACCTGAAAAGCATGTGAGAAAACGGGTCAACTACGAATAGTTGGTGAGTTTCACAATTTTAGTAAACCATGATAAATCCATATCATAATATAATACTATCTGGGGACACTGTTAACCCAGTACTGTACTCACTCCGGGGGCAATGTTAACCCGAAAACACTTCTAGGGACCCCTGGGGACACTGTTAACCCAGTACTGTACTCACTCCGGGGGCAATGTTAACTCGGAAACGCTTCCAAAGACATCTGGGGACACTGTTAACCCAGTCCTGTACCCATTCCGTACGATTCCCGTACAATCAAATATTTATAAATACACGCAAATCCATGCGTTCAGTATGTATTTAAACATTTCAATAGTAACATGCTTTCCGCCCCGGGAAAATATTTGAAAACAATTCAGAAAAAGGGGCTCGTGAAACTCACCTTAGCACATGCAAGCAGGTAGCAACAATCATTATCAGTTAACACGTCCAATATGTAATATGATCCCTACGATCGTTACTATACACTCATTATTAATATAACTTTAACCAGGTTAACCGATACATCTGGGGACACTGTTAACCCAGCACTGTACCCGTTCTGGGGGCAAGGTTAACCCAGAAACACTTTTCCGGACTCAGATTGTGATGTCGTTTAGAGTTCAACAGTCAAATCTTCTAATAGCTTGTTTTCCCCGTTTTGCGTGCCTAGCACGGTTATCCAATTTTATGTTTCAAAATGAGTTTGGTCACACACGACCCGAAAATAGTTGTTGATTGATAATTTAATTAAAGTGGTGAAATTAGTACTCGGTTTAGACGCCCCGATTGACCGCGGGACCCGTTTCCGTCTTTGGCGTACCGGAAACTGTTAAATCGGTTAAAAATACCCAAATCATCCGAATTATTTTCGGATGATTCATTTTTACTTGTTTAACTCAATTATATGAAAATAGTCCATTTTTAGGGTTTTTATACACCAGCCAGCTCGCTTAAGCGAACTTCACCGGTTTACGCGTTTTAACTTTAAAAGTTTGATAATTAGCACAAATAATTATCCGTTTAACCTCGGATCTTGAAATTTTGTACAAATAACATTTTGACCGTGGGGAAATTTATAAAAATATTTCCAGAATTAATTTCTATATTTAAAATTTATTTATCTATTTTTAAACACCATTTAAACACTAAATATGTCGTAAATACCAAACGATCTTAGAAAAATCCCAAATTTTTCCTGGATGTCCCCTGCCATCCACATAGTCCCCTGTAATTTTTCCAGAACCAAAATATTCTTTTACATGCCCTTTTTACTAAAACCGAGCTAGAAATCCCTAGAACTCGTTTAACCGAAAAGCCTACTTAGAGTTTTCCAACGGACCTAAAATTTTGTGTGTGACTTATACATGATATGAAAAGCTTATCTACAATTTTCCAGAATTTTTCATGATATTTAACTATTTTTCACCATTTTTGGCCAAAACCGAGCATTAAATTCACCAAATATTCATCCTTTGTCCAAAAATTACCAAACATTCACAGAACTCTTATTTTCATGTGTAGAACATCCCTGTAAAATTTCATGACCTAACTCTAAACGACCAACAATCTGTCCAAAAACACATACACCGACATAAACCGAATATACCTTTCGTTTTCCGCCACTACAAGCTACAAACTCGTCTTTCCGCCTTATTTACCACTAAATACAGAACCTACAACCAACATACCACAATACCAAGCAAGTTACACTCACGATCAAGCCTCTTACACTATAGTTTCGGTTATGATTCAAAAACAAAGATTTAAACCGTAAAAATTCGTTTTTGGTTCGTTTAACTCCTTTCTTGGACCAAGATCCCTTGTATAACCCGTATACATCACTTGATCACGCAAGAATCGGTTTTCATCTTTGAAACCTCATTTTCTTGCAAACAAACTTAAGAAACGAAGATGGAAACGTAAATAACTCGACTTTTTACCTCGGTTTTCTTGATAAAATCTCGGTTTTTATGATCTTGATGTGGAGAGAATTGAATTTCCTAGAGATTTTTGTTGTAAAAAAAAATGAAAGGGCTAGGGGAATCCCCCATTTCCGATCGGAGTTAGTAGAGGGGTGGGGTGGGACCCACCTCTCCAATATTAGCCACATATTTGGATTCTCGTAATCCGGATAATGTTTTGGATAATCTGGTTCAGTTCGTTTTTCGGTTAAATGTCTAATTCGGCTTAAAACGAGGTTAAAACGGTCGTTTTCGGCTTAATAAATTAAACTTATATAAAACCGATTTAAAAACTTTAAAAACTTAAACCATGACATTTATTAACTTAAAACATCATATCATTAGTTATCGCGCATCTTTTTCGGCTTGATCGATCATCTCTTGCTCGGTTTGGTATTAAAGGTTTCGTTTAACGTACCGACGTACATTAAATCGAAATTCTTTTTCTGTGCCGTACTTTACTTATCCCGAAGCTTTAATACTTTGTAAACATCGCTAATATTATATATTTCGTCTATAATTGAACCCTTGATTCATTCGGGTTTCAATAACTATCGATCGTTTGATCGCATATTCAATACGGTGAATTATATATTCACGTACAATCAATACAATGAACCATGTATTCTCGTATAATTACCATGGTAACTCATGTACCCGACATTACATATGACGTAACTAACGTCTACCGGTTAGGGTATACTTGGTTTCGTCGGAATCGTTACATTCTCCCCCCGTTAAGAAATTTCGTCCTCGAAATTTTACACGCCCTCTATCTCCCTTCGAGAGAAAGGTGGGGGGTTTTTCCTTCAGAATTCACCCTCGCGTTACCAAGTATAATCTGGTCCTCGCTGTGAATTCCACTTAATCTTAATTAATAAAGCTTGGTATGTCCAAATTGTTTAGTTTCCCCGTCTACTATCTCTACGGAATTAGTTATGATATCAAGCATGTCTTCTATGAGTACCTCTATTACTAGTACTTTCGTTGCCTCATCGCTTAGGCACTTTTCAATCCGTATACATGGCAAAATATCCTGTATAGTACTTAGCCCCTAGAGTACTTTAATCGATAAACTAAATGGCCAACCATGGAGATAGTTCTCATGGGGTCCAATTTATTAAGAAGCTATTTTCGGTTTTGCCACACCTCATACCACCTTTCTCTAAGGTGATGCCTTAAAATGCCTTGTCACCTCTATTCTGGGACAATGGTTTCCTTTGAACGTTGGCATAAACCCTTTGCCAATCACGCGCTGCTTTCAACTTGTCTTAAATATTATAAATCCGATTGGTTGTTTCTCGAATCAATTCAAATCTTATGGCTTGATTGACGCCCATTTTCAATTTAACAAATTGGTGATAATTACTTCACCCATAAAAAGCTTCAAGCTCTCGATGCTTCCTTCCCCGCCTTCCAATAATGGAAGTAGGATGACTATTTTGATCTGAGATAATTGAAAATAGCACTCCACGACGAGATACCATTTCACCATCAGGAATTTGGGCAAGAATTCATTGTAATTTATTCCCACTATCATTGGCGAATTTTCTGTCGTTGTGGCGTTCCCTAGGGTTTTCGGTGTGCAGCCTTATCTCTTGCATAACTCAATATTCACCAACACACGTAACCATATCTTTCTCCAAACTCAACCATTAATAAAAATCCTTTCAGATATCCGTATCATCAATAGTCAAATCCGATCCCGGATGTATGGATTATTTCGATCTATGCGCTTCGTCAATGATTAATTCACGAAGTTCATGGAGGGTCGGGATCCAAACCCGATTTTTGAAGTAGAGAATTTCGTCCACGCGCTGTTCAAAATTCTTCTCATTGCCGTAAAGTTCCTCCTTTTCGCTGTTCCTCTTTCAACGCCTCACGTTGAGCGACTCGAATCAGGTCCGAAAAGTTCGACTGGACTATCAACCCTAGCGCTCGCACTCGCACTCGCAATGGCTTAACCCGATCTTTCCTACTCAAAGCATCGACTACGACGTTAGCCTTGCCGGGGTGATAACGGATGTCACAGTCATAATCGCTTAACAACTCGTCCCATCTTCGTTGCCTCATATTCAGTTCTTTCTGATCGAATATGTGCTGCAAACTTTTATGATCGGTGAAGATGGTGCACTTTGTATCGTAGAGATAATGTATCCACATTTTAAGTGCGAAGATAACCGCTCCCAGTTCTAAGTCGTGAGTAGTGTAATTTTTCTCGTGTACTTTTAACTGTCGGGAAGCATAGGTTATAACCTTATTATACTGCGTCAACACGCATCCTAACCCTTTACGCGATGCGTCACAATACGCAACAAAACCATCGTTTCCATCGGGGAGACTTAAAATCGGCGCTTGGCACAATTTTAATTGTTTCTATCTTATTTGGATCTTTGTGAAATCTTTGTTGCTTTACAACATGACCAAGGGATTATGCCTTCTTTATTCAAAATCACATTTCGAAAACTTCACGTATAGCTCCTCTTGCTTTAACACTTCCACAATTTTCTTAACCGTCGTTCGTGCTCTTCTTTACGTTGCAAATATATCAAAATATCATCAATGAATGCTATGACAAATTCGTCAAAATAAAGTTTATAGACTCGGTTCATGAGGTCCATGAACACTGCCGGCGCATTTGTTAGCCCGAGAGGCATAACTAAGAATTCATAATGGCCGTAACGAGCCCGAAACGCTGTTGTTGCAACGTCCTCCTCTTGTATTTTTCATTTGGTGATAACTATATCTAAGATCAATTTTCTAAAAATAAATCGCCCCTTGCAATTGGTTAAATAGATCATTTACTTCGAAGAAGTGAATACCTATTCCTGATCGTCACTTTATTCAATTCTCCCTAATCAATACATATCCTAACACTTCCGTCCTTCATTTCCCAAACAACACTGGTGCACCCCATGGTGACTAACTAGGTCGTATGAAACCTTATCCAATAATTCTTGCATTTCAGTTGGTGCAAGTCGGTAAGATGCTTTAGCAACAGGGCCAGCTTGAGGTATTAAATCGATTCTGAATTCGACCTGTCGGGTTGGCGGTATTCCAGGAAGTTCTTCTGGGAAAACTTGTGGAAATTCGCGTACCATCGGGATATCTTCTATATGTTTTCTTTTAAATACTTTGGCAATCGCGTTTGTTAAATACACCACGTCTTCTTGTCGTAAATATTATAACATCTCCAGATGAGATTAGAGTGGTAACATAATACCGTACACTTTTCTCTGTATCAAATCGCTTCATCGTCCGAAGGAGATCTTCTAATCATCTTCTTTTCATATTTGATTTCAGCTTCATGTTGAGTTAGCCAATCCATGCTAACTATTACGTCAAAACTTCTTTACTTTACTGGTCGTAGGTCAATAAGGAAAGGTTAATCGTTCAGAATAATAGGACAATTCCGAACAATTTAGTTAACCATTAGGGATTTACCGTTAGCGATTCTACAGTATAGGATTCTATAGTTTCACTAATCGGTATCTTTCCAAATGATGGGAGGTTAACAGCAACTAACTTCTATCGACGACCGTAAAAATATCACTGAAGCCTATTGATTTAAAACTACCACATACTTAGTACCACATTTGGATCATGACGTGCTTTATTCGGATTACTCACAAAAGCACGGCTCCTTGCTTGATCAGAGGTTGATGCTTGTCATGAGGTTCATCTTCCAACGACACCTTGGTTCACTTTGGGCAATTTCTCTTGAAACGTTCTGTACTGCCACATTCATAGCAAGTACAACTGTTTGGCATAATTTGATTTCTTTGGATGGATTGTTATTGAAGTTGTTGGGTTCGGAGTGGTTGTACACGAATGGGTTGGGGTTGTCGGTTCACATGGCTTCACTTGGTTCTACAATTGTGGCATTACGTCCATCTTTACCACACCTGTGGCCTACTATCACTCGACATTCTTCTTCCTTTATCATTTCTCTTCTTTAACACTCGACGTTTCACCTAACGTCCTTCCATTCCGCTTCCCATAGAGTCAAATATATCAAGGTTGGCTTGTGACACAACCCTTCCAAAAGTTGTATATTTTACAGGGTTGACTATACTCCTTATCGATGGAGTTAGTCCCCAATATGGCGCTCACTTCGCTTAGTTTCAGGAGTAATTAGCCATGTTACCAGGCACGACAATTCCTTCAAACGATTAGCGTGTTCTAAGTGATCAGCACACAACATTTCTATCTTCCATAGCTCAGTCTCCAATCTCTGAACTTAATTACTCGAAATAAAGTACTCTAGCACAAGAATATTAAATTCTGACCATATCATCTGAGTAATAATTTTCTAATTATAATTTTGTACCATCGTGTTCCATCACACTACATCATAATCTACCAACATATCTGTAGCATATTTTACTACACAATGTTCTAGACTCTTACCAACATCCTTAACCATTTCGATCTTTTCTATCCACTCGCTAATCCATTCCTCCCTTTACCATCAGTCAACTATTAATAATTTCCTTAACACAACCAACAAACATACCCCTCATACCGGATCTAATTCATTACGACTATTATTCATGTTTAGTTTATAACTAATACTTGTAGTCATAATAGCATTCGGTGGGACATTATCACTCTTAGTAATACCACTAAGAATTGAAATATTCATAATCATGTGATTGCTCGATCTATAATCCTGCGATCACATTTGCATCAACACTAGCAGTGATCTGTGATACAACATTCGGTATCATCATCTGCTATCCTTGAGCAATCAACTGAATCATATCAATCTCCATCATTGGAGTTACTCTTTTTATGTCAATCTGCCGTACTCATCCCGTACGCAGTAATCAATACTAATCTCACCATATAACTCGTTACCAGCCCAATCATAACAACAGATACACATGCACACCAAATATTATCATATGTATTACACATACCGGCATCTAGTATATATGTCCCACAAATATAATAACATATGGACTTAACCTGACGTCGGTTAACGTCTAAATGTGGTTCATAACCCTTGTCACTATCTGACATATAGATCTTTCTCAACAAAAATCAATGTTTAATATTCATGATTTCAATATCCTTCTGCATGTCATCATAACCGATACATGCTCACCGTGAGCACCAAACGATTACCTACCACGGAGTTATAATATCCGTGTTTATTCGTATATCCGGCATACACAGTATACCACCTACGAACGAACAACCAACTATGCTATAATGATTCCAACACTTCTTTGTGTATGGGTAATCATTCTATTCGAGTATACATGGGTATAGGCATCTAACGGATGTAAAGTTAACATAGGGAGTTGCAAGGTTCAAGGTAATCGCGCTACATGGGTTGCCTTCAAATATTATTAATTACTATTATGGGAAACTCTATCACTTGCTCAGCCAATGTCCTCAGGCGTTCTAGGTTTGCTAAAATCAGTAATTCTCGATCTGGAGGTGGTATGTCTCATATGTTGGAGAGTGAGCAATACATATATATATATATATATATTTCTATATATTATTTTTATCAGCTCATTTATTATCCATTTTATTATTATTATTTTATTTTTATTTTAATGGAACAAGGATGGGTTCAGGTACAGGTCCATCCGTACGTGAGGGTCGACGGTTCAGGTGAACATCTGGGGTTATTAGAATATACGGTACCGGTATTGGTAGGGTAGGGGATTTATCAATTTCAGTTGGGAGGGATGGTTACTAGATATTTCTGGTTAATGTCAAACGGGAGATCTAACTTGGTACTATCATAACTATGGCCCAATAAGTCAGACTTATCATCAACCGATGCTCTAGAAATTTCAGCATCCTCGGTACTTTTTATTATTTCCTTCCCCGGTTCCTTATCCGGGTCCCATTTCTCAATACATGTACCCCCAAGATATGTACATATATATATACACATTAGCACGTATAAATAATATTATATACTTTACACATATGTTGCCATTTTTACCTATTAACATACCCCGTGACTTCCCCTGAATTCCCTCGTGCGGACAAGTCTGTTATTATGTTCCGGACCATAATAACTCACTGGTCCATCCAAGTTCATCCAGCTCTCGTCACTATATATTATTAGTTGATATTCAGATCCTATAATACTTGAGCTACTGGTTATATTTTAGGTATCTTTTAAAGACATCCTAATTCTTTTATAACCAATGGCTCTGATACCAAGTTCTGTAACACCCCACAACCGCAGCGGAAACGTAAACGGGATGCGACAGACACCTCTGATATCAACCACATTGTTTATAAAGAAAACTAAATGCATTAATATACTTCAAATTACATTATCTTGTATTTCATTACCGTCTAGGTGATACACGCATCATACAATACGATACACAATTCTATTTGTTATAATGTATCCTAACATCCTGCACGCAAATCTTACACACATCAAGCACTTAGCACGTAAGCAATCACTTCATCTTAATTGTACCTGAAAAGCATGTGAGAAAACGGGTCAACTACGAATAGTTGGTGAGTTTCACAATTTTAGTAAACCATGATAAATCCATATCATAATATAATACTATCTGGGGACACTGTTAACCCAGTACTGTACTCACTCCGGGGGCAATGTTAACCCGGAAACACTTCTAGGGACCCCTGGGGACACTGTTAACCCAGTACTGTACTCACTCCGGGGGCAATGTTAACTCGGAAACACTTCCAAAGACATCTGGGGACACTGTTAACCCAGTCCTGTACCCATTTCGTACGATTCCCGTACAATCAAATATTTATAAATACACGCAAATCCATGCGTTCAGTATGTATTTAAACATTTCAATAGTAACATGCTTTCCGCCCCGGGAAAATATTTGAAAACAATTCAGAAAAAGTGGCTCGTGAAACTCACCTTAGCACATGCAAGCAGGTAGCAACAATCATTATCAGTTAACACGTCCAATATGTAATATGATCCCTACGATCGTTACTATACACATTATTAATATAACTTTAACCAGGTTAACCGGTACATCTGGGGACACTGTTAACCCAGCATTGTACCCGTTCTGGGGGCAAGGTTAACCCAGAAACACTTTTCCAGACTCAGATTGTGATGTCGTTTAGAGTTCAACAGTCAAATATTCTAATAGCTTGTTTTCCCCATTTTGCGTGCCTAGCACGGTTATCCAATTTTATGTTTCAAAATGAGTTTGGTCACACACGACCCGAAAATAGTTGTTGACTGATAATTTAATTAAAGTGGTGAAATTAGTACTCGGTTTAGACGCCCCGATTGACCGCGGGACCCGTTTCCGTATTTGGCGTACCGGAAACTGTTAAATCGGTTAAAAATACCCAAATCATCCGAATTATTTTCGGATGATTCATTTTTACTTGTTTAACTCAATTATATGAAAATAGTCAATTTTTAGGGTTTTTATACACCAGTCAGCTCGCTTAAGCGAACTTCACCGGTTTACGCGTTTTAACTTTAAAAGTTTGATAATTAGCACAAATAATTATCCGTTTAACCTCGGATCTTGAAATTTTGTACAAATAAAATTTTGACCGTGGGGAAATTTATAAAAATATTTCCAGAATTAATTTCTATATTTAAAATTTATTTATCTATTTTTAAACACCATTTAAACACTAAATATGTCGTAAATACCAAACGATCTTAGAAAAATCCCAAATTTTTCCTGGATGTCCCCTGCCATCCACATAGTCCCCTGTAATTTTTCCAGAACCAAAATATTCTTTTACATGCCCTTTTTACTAAAACCGAGCTAGAAATCCCTAGAACTCGTTTAACCAAAAAGCCTACTTAGACTTCTCCAACGGTCCAAAAATTTTTTGTGTGACTTATACATGATATGAAAAGCTTATCTGCAATTTTCCAGAATTTTTCATGATATTTAACTATTTTTCACCATTTTTGGCCAAAACCGAGCATTAAATTCACCAAATATTCATCCTTTGTCCAAAAATTACCAAACATTCACAGAACTCTTATTTTCATGTGTAGAACATCCCTGTAAAATTTCATGACCTAACTCTAAACGACCAACAATCTGTCCAAAAACACATACACCGACATAAACCGAATATACCTTTCGTTTTCCGCCACTACAAGCTACAAACTCGTCTTTCCGCCTTATTTACCACTAAATACAGAACCTACAACCAACATACCACAATACCAAGCAAGTTACACTCACGCTCAAGCCTCTTACACTATAGTTTCGGTTATGATTCAAAAACAAAGATTTAAACCGTAAAAATTCGTTTTTGGTTCGTTTAACTCTTTTCTTGGACCAAGATCCCTTGTATAACCCGTATACATCACTTGATCACGCAAGAATCGGTTTTCATCTTTGAAACCTCATTTTCTTGCAAACAAACTCAAGAAACGAAGATGGAAACGTAAATAACTCGACTTTTTACCTTGGTTTTCTTGATAAAATCTCGGTTTTTATGATCTTGATGTGGAGAGGATTGAAGTTCCTAGAGATTTTTGTTGTAAAAAAAAATGAAAGGGCTAGGGGAATCCCCCATTTCCGATCGGAGTTAGTAGAGGGGTGGGGTGGGACCCACCTCTCCAATATTAGCCACATATTTGGATTCTCGTAATCCGGATAATGTTTTGGATAATCTGGTTCAGTTCGTTTTTCGGTTAAATGTCTAATTCGGCTTAAAACGAGGTTAAAACGGTCGTTTTCGGCTTAATTAATTAAACTTATATAAAACCGATTTAAAAACTTTAAAAACTTAAACCATGACATTTATTAACTTAAAACATCATATCATTAGTTATCGCGCATCTTTTTCGGCTTGATCGATCATCTCTTGCTCGGTTTGGTATTAAAGGTTTCGTTTAACATACCGACGTACATTAAATCGAAATTCTTTTTCTGTGCCGTACTTTACTTATCCCGAAGCTTTAATACTTTGTAAACATCGCTAATATTATATATTTCGTCTATAATTGAACCCTTGATTCATTCGGGTTTCAATAACTATCGATCGTTTGATCGCATATTCAATACGGTGAATTATATATTCACGTACAATCAATACAATGAACCATGTATTCTCGTATAATTACCATGGTAACTCATGTACCCGACATTACATATGACGTAACTAACGTCTACCGGTTAGGGTATACTTGGTTTCGTCGGAATCGTTACACTTACTCATCAATAGCGTATTCCACCACTCGTGCGCTTCACCCTTGAACATTAAGGCAGAGTACTGGATTTTCTCTTCCTCGGAACACTTGCTTGTGATAACAAGAGTTTCCATCTCCTCGAGCCACCTCACGGTTGTGATGGCTCCCTTGTCACCATGGAATTCTTTCGGTCCATAGTACTTAAAATCTTTGAACGTACACCCACTAACTTTCATCCTTCTAAACTTTTGCCTAACACCTTCGTCGGCATTAGACCCATGATCACTCTCTTCATTATGGAATGGTTTAGGACGAGATTTAATGGATTTTGATGGATGAATGGAAGGGTTAACAGTTCGGGAATGTCTAGATTGTCGAGATTGAGATCTAAATGTGGATTCTTCCCTAACCACATCTTTAATCATCTTTTGGATTCTATTCATGTATTTCTCAGGAATTTCTTCCTCTCGCTCATTCTCAGGGCCTTTCCCCTTATCTCTCATTTCTTTTTCTTTTCGAGATTTTCATTATTGTTACTTTGTTCAGACATTTTCTTTCTTTTTCTTTTTAATTTGGTCTGAAATTTTAACAACATTACTTATATTAAACACACGTTTTATATATACATATCACAAACGGATATGTATATTATATATTACATATATATATATATATATAATTTGTCCTATCATTACAAGAGAACGTTTCAAACGTTCTTTATTTATACACATATCATACAGGACTATTTTACACACAGTCTTCACTTGGCCACCATCTTCAATTCTTCAAGAACTTCTTCACAACCTTCGATATTTTGTTGCACTTTCGAAGGAGTGTTTCTCCAACTTTCTTCTTTTTCTTTTCTTCTTCATCTACCTTCTTCCTCCAATCGTCGGTTTCACGTAGAGCGCGGTCCAAATGCTCTTCATACGATTGAGGGACTACATTGGGGTATCCATACTGCGGAGGTGGGTCACGGTAACCCAGAGTCACCATCTCGTAATGGTTCCTCGGCTATGGATACGGAACATAGTCCATGTCGGACGAAAGGTAGAGGTAGGTCTTGGAAGCTTGATTCTGCTCTCGGATCTCGTCGGCTTGCTCTTGAATTGATGGAATTTCTCCTTGGAATGGTGGGAAGCTTGATGAAGCTTGATTCCTCATTTTTTCAAGATGCTGGACATATGGATCCACATAACCATAGCTTAGATTTTGGGAAGTGAGTGATCCATTCATTGAGCTTGACATCTCATTAGCGTTCTCAGGATGCTCTTCTTCCAGTTCCTCTTCAGTCTCTTCCTCGAGATACTCCTCTTCTTCAGGATCCTCTTTTTCTTCCGGTTCATCTTACTCCATGGGTGTGTTCGGTTTCATCGTTTATTGAGATCATCTGGAAAGTCTCAGTGGGCATCATTATTCTCATCTTGGGTCTACGGGACGGCCCTTCACCGTTGTTTGGTTGGGAACTAACTTCTTTGAAGGTGGAACTTCCGGCATGCCACTCTTGTTGTTCAGAGAGGTATTTCATCCATTCGGAGGATGGTTGAGAGTTCGGTAGGTATCCGGCTGGATAACATTGTGGTATTTCAGAGGGTTGGTAAGTAGGTACTTCAAATGGTTGATACATTGGTAGGGTTGGTGGATGATAGCTTGAGTGTCTTGGTGGTTCAATTCCTTGCTTTGGTGGACTATCGGGAACATCTATCGGATAATGTCGACTTCTGGGGTAGTACACGGGTTTGGACAATTCGTGTACCACATCTTGGTTGAAGTACGCCTCATAATATCCATCACTCATGTTGTCTTCGGGGTAAGGTTCGGCAATTCCGACCTCTTTTGCCTTGCGTACAAATTCTTCGATATGAGCTTTGAACGACATCTAATATTATGGGTGGTTTAGAATGTAGAGTGGGAAAGAAAGGTTACCAGCCTATCTTATCACTAAACACATAAACAATTATTTCCTATACTTGGATCGAAGCTTGGGTATTGTTTTATGATACCCAATTCGCTAAGATCGATGGCTCTGATACCAACCTATCACACCCCATCGAAGGCCTAGGAGTATGACCCATAAGTTGGTATCGTAATTGTAAATAAATCAGAGTTACGTTTAGTTTGCGGAAGACTTATAAATTTTAAGGATCGAAATATAATATTTACATAAAATACGGGATTATAGAATACCCGTTTGAGTTAACAAAAGATTACTTGTTTATGTTGCAAAACCACCATATATTAAGTTTTACAAAATAAAATCCGAGCAATCGGATATATAAGCACTTCGTCACTCCAAGTGCTAAACTTGTTCACCTGCAAAATGTAAGAAAATACGTTAGCAACGAATGCTGGTGAACACGCTGACGCAAAACAACTTCTTTTACTTTATTACCCCTCGAGACTACGCCTGCCTCGGCCCAACGTGGCTTAGGAATAACAAAGTCAAATAACACATTATAAACTAGAGCCTCTACACTAGGTCACCTCACAAACACCTCAGCGTTTGACTTAGTTAAGTACCCATAAATATACACAATGGCCGTACTCCCTGCAGGAGAGTTTCCTACGACCAAGGGTGGTGCGATCATGCCCATACATCGCATAGTACCACCTATGTAAGGATCCAGACATAAGTATACCACAGCCTGAGGGCTAGGTTCATACCCATAGTTATAACGGTTTTAGGAACACATAGTTCCTTGTAAACAATTTCATATAACAAGTTTGACTCATTTGAAAACAAGTTTAAAAGTTTGGGGGCGTATTCACCTTATCTCTTTAGGATCGGCTTCACTCACCGTCCAAGGGTCTTTCCCTTTTCTTTATCTCGAACCTATAGTTACGAGTATAAATATTTGTTAGTCGGATACACGATCCGGCTTAAGACCTTTAGTCTTATATCTCATTCCTCGATTGAACCTTTAGTTCAATTCTTATTTACTTGAAAACCTCTTGTTTAAAAGTAAATTATAAACCTTTAGTTTATAAGAAAACCCGACGTTTCTTCTTCTCCAAGAAACGTAATATTTTCTTTTATTATTTAAGAATACTCTTTATTCATTAAATAATATTTTCATAACAAAGAATATAATCATATATACTTACACACATATATATGTTATCACTATATTCATCAATCATACTTTCATTCATTTCTTTGTTATGTTTTCTTTTCTTTTATCGAGGCATTGAGGATAACCTCGACTTAAGGCTTAATCCTTGAATATAATATTAAATTATACTGAATTCGATATTACGCCTAACCTTAGTGGCGTACCGAAATCATAGGGACTCGAGCAGCACTCCAACGCCGCTTAATCTCTTTGGTCGTCAACTGATAACGCCAAACTTCAATTCTCGACAACACGCTTATCGAGATTCATTGCCATTATAACAACACCTTCTTGGTGAATGAGGGTGGAGGGTGGTCAAGGAAACGATGATACACAATTAAGATTCAAGGCACGCTTATCGAGGAAACGAGGCACGAATTTCAAGGTAAGCTAGTGAGAGAGTAGAGAGATGTAGGAGCTGTTTTGGTGTGCAGAAATGGAATGCCCTTGGCCGCTATTTATAGGCAATATTTTGGACCCCATCGCGGTACGCGATGGGTCATTGAACAGACCTATCGCGTACCGTGATATAGGTCTGTCGAGTCACACATATAGGCCTGCCACGTGTTGACACGTGGCAGTCGCCGCTCCACGTGGCGACACGTGGCGACAGTGTTGCCATGTGGTGACACGTGGCAGCGCATGGTGCCACCGTGTGCCACGTGGGACACGTGTCAAACGTTGTCAGACATCCCATCGCGGTACGCGATGGGTGTCTCTTCTGACTCATCGCGTAGCGTGATGGGTCAGGAAAACCAATTTTTCATTTTTAACCCTCTAGGTTGGATTTTGGCAATTTAGTCCTTAGACTTTGGAAAGTTGATACTTTGAACTCGAAATTTACGGTGTTACATTTTAGGTCGTCAGAATCCTAGAGCCATTGTCGTATTGGTTGGTGGTTGGTGGTGAGACAATTGGTTGTTGGTGCTCAAGTGGAGATGGTTGGTTGGTGGTGAGACAATTGGTTGTGGTGGCGGTGTTCAGGTGTGTTTTCCGGCAAAAAAATGTGACTTTTCCGGCCAAAAACGTTTTTCTGGTGACCTTCAACTATCGGCTTTATGATATGTTAGTTGCGGACCGTTGGAAACAAGTACGCTAAAAGTTGGGTTCGTCAGCAGCAATTCATTAGTTAAGACTAACATCGACCAAAATGTGATAGTTCGAATTAATAAAAACCAATATACATCTTTTTAATCAATAAATCATTTCTCTTGTAAATAAAAATTGTTAAAAATACCAATTCAACACTATACGGGTTTGTTTGGCAAAGAGTTTTTAGGAGCTTTTAAGAGTTTTAAGCTACAAGCTTTTAAGAAAAAGCTCATATTTATTTAAAAGTCTTGTTTGGTTAGAGTAGCTTGAAGCTTTTAGGTTAGGAGAAAAAGCTTGAAGCTAAAAGCTCCAACTACTAGCGTTTAGAAAAAGCTACAAGTTTTTGGTATTTCAAATTTTACAATTTTGGTACTTGAACTTTCATAATCTTTTGTTAATTCATATAATAATTACATATTTAACCCATATTCAAAACCAACTACCCCTCATGACTTTTTAAAACACCATAACTTTTTCGCACGTTAATATTTTTTTTTAAGAATTGCATCATAAAACGAGCATTTTATTCTCTTTAATTTGAGTATCATATTGTTATACTTCTTTAACTTTAAAAAATTAACATATTATGTGAATATTCGTTAGGATCGACAACAAGTCGAGTCAGACAAGCCCGGGTCATGTGTAAGACCAAATTAGGGTCAGAACGAGTCGATGCAAAAATGACTAATTTAGTTCGGTTCATGTTGGTACGGTTTTGAGTCGAAAGGGTCAAGTCAGAATAGGTTTCGGATTAAAACGGTGCACCTCGCGAGCACCCGACTAGTTTTATTAAAAGCTCCAGCTACTCTGCCAAATACCTAAATATTTTTAAAAAGCTACAGCTTTTAACCACCAGCTTTCAGCTACCAGCTAGTAGCTTTCAGCTACAACTACCAGCTAGTTTTGCCAAACATACCCTACATCTAATAATTGAATGAATATAATACAAATAAACGTGTTATATGATCACCACCCACACCGCCAGCTCGACCCGTGTCTCATCCTTTTTTGTATCTTACCATTTTTGTACATATAGGAAAAAAACAAACAACCGATTTCTGACAACCTGTCACCATGCAATTATGTCACCAAGCAATAAACATAAAAATTGCCATCTACGAAGAAGACACACGCCCATCACACTACAAGAAAAAGACACTACAGGGATGGTAATGGCCCATATTGAATAAAACACAGAAGACGAACTGATCAGAAACTAATGATCGACAGTAAACGAACTAATAAAAAACTAATGATCGACAATTTTATAAATATCAGCATAACAAAAATTAGTGTACAAATAACCATTAAAAGTTGATCTCTATATTTACTAATTAGTTGGAGAATCCTTTTTTTTTATATAAATCCTTTCTGTTATAAACAAAAGTTGTTAGCTACCAGTTCTACATTTAATCATTGACTGAGTATAATACAAATAAACGTGTTATATGATCACCACGACACCACCCACACCCGTGACCCATCCTTTCTTGTATCTTACCATTTTTATACATAATAGGTAACTTAAACAACTCATAATTATCTTGATCCTTTAAGATAAATATAAACTTAATAAATAAACCCAAAATAATTATCCGAAACCGAATAATTTATAAACCAACTAAAAGACATATATGCCCTTGACTCTTAATTATGAACCGATGACACAAGTCGTCTCTAAGTTAGGTTGTTCTCTATGGTGAGGCAACATGCCTCTACACGTCATCGCCACGTAGGAAACGGGACTTCGCCCCTTTCTATAACGTCTCGTTATGGTTTGTCGCTCATTTGTTGCCTCAATAAATATATATATATATATATATATATATATATATATACAGGGGCGGATCTATATAAGTCTTAGGGGTAGCCCGGGTTACCCCTCAACTTTGTCGGTAAAGTGTAAAATTAGTGTAATTTTTTTTCCTTTTTTCTTATTTTTATGTATAGGTTACCCCTGAGTAAGTATTAGGATACCCTTAGAGACAAAGCAGACCTAAAATGAACTTGGGCCCAGAAAATTTCCGGTGAATTTGAGAAGATGATGGGAGCTTAAAGTGGAGGACTAGAGGTTGAAGAAGATGTTTAAAAAGGGTGAATTAAATATATAAAATGGGTAAATGGTAGGTCTAGTGAGTATATGTGTAAAAGTAAAGTCAGATATAGGCTCATATTATCAATAGTCAACTTTTTGCCTTTTTTTATTACATGACATTTTCTTTTTCAGTACTAGTTAAACTATTTCCTTTCAACAAGTAATTTTAATCACTGCCCCCACTAGATGGTTTACATTCTAATTTTAAGAGGAAACTCACCTATAGCCTATAAGTGAAAAATCGAAGTATTTGGATGACTCGTCATAATCACCTCGACTATAAATAATTGACTAGTCAAATTAGATACATATTGATAAACCAAATTTTGGCTTCTTTTTGGGTTGAATATATATTTTTTTTACTTTACTGATTATCGTTTTTTAGTTGATGATTTATGAATATTTAATGATGTTTTCTTAATGCTTACTATGTATAAAAATAACGTTTATAATATATAAACATATTATATCTATGAAATAAAAAGCTAGATGAATAGATGATTATCTGAGATACAAATATGATTCGACCCGTTCACGATCGGTCAATGATCCAAATAGCCATTTGAAAAATAAAATATGAATGGTCAATGATCCAAACAGCCATTTAAAAAATAAAATATGAACAGGTGGTTTGTGGGCCCTCAATGATACAAATTAAAATATGATTCGACCCGAACCAATTAGTTTATTAGGCATGCATCTGGCGTAAAAATCTAATCCCTATGAAAAATTTATGGATCCGCTACCCGCCCCTCCGTTCAAGACAAAATTTTAGGTTACCCCTGAGATGTTTTTCTAGATCCGCCACTATATATATATATGTGTGTGTGTGTGTGTGTGACAGAAAAAAAAAAGATGCAAGCCCTACCTCTAGGGATGAGCAAAATCGGGACCGGTACCGAAATCGGTGCCAATTTGGTACCGTCGGTACCGAATCGGTACCAAAGTTTTAAGTTTCGGGACCGGTACGGTATGGTACGTTACCGGTATTTCCCGATTTTTTACCTACGGTACCGGTATAATCCCGGTACCGTCCCGGTACCAAACCGAATATTTCGGTACCGGTACCGGTACCAAGAATTAGAGATTTTCGGGATCGGGACCGGTCTGGTACCATGCTCATCCCTACCTACCTCCTACCCCACATCGCCCTTTCTTCACAGCCCCCCCCCCCCCCCCCCCCCCCAACCCAAATGTTCAAATCGTCTCACATTTGTGTTCCTCCCTAATTTTGC
The DNA here is from genome assembly GCF_021521415.1 of Bidens hawaiensis. Classification (NCBI taxonomy): domain Eukaryota; kingdom Viridiplantae; phylum Streptophyta; class Magnoliopsida; order Asterales; family Asteraceae; genus Bidens; species Bidens hawaiensis. Next base: position 4,741 of record NW_027502609.1, on the reverse strand, counting down.
CTCTCAAGATGGCCACAACTCAGGGCCTTAGAACTTAAAAGTATAAACTATTGGAGTTATTAAAATATATAATGTTAATGTCTAATAATGCACTTAAAATATATGTTAAAAATATATAACATTGTAACAAAATTGTTATATTTTTTTAATGTGTTATAATATGACACACACAAATATATTTTATATTTTGTTACGTATCACCGTCTAAATAAAGCGTTTAGGTATACGAAACATATATATCATAAGTCTTACATAAAAAGTATTATTTTATTATACGAATGAACGGACTTTATGATCTTAATGATATAAAATATCTAAACATGCTAATTAAAAATAAATATTTTGTAATAACTTTTTGATAAATTTTCTAGATGCCAAAAATAAGAACTTAAGAAATGCTTGCATAAAAAAATTACTAACGCAACTAATGATCTAATATTCACGTGTATTTAATCACATTGTACCTCAAAGTGTAAATGTGTAATGTTTGACCTAAATCCGAAGATTTTTCAGTTAATTGTGAAACCAAGTGTAGTAGAAGGGCATTCCCTTCCACATCATCACCATTTGCTCGTTAAATCATTTCGCACAAAGAAACGAGAGGCGCCAAAAGGTCTAAAAGAAGTCCTTCTACATCATCACCATCAGCTGAAAAACAAGACAAGTATGAGATGATTCCTTTTTAGTCAAGTAGTTCATTTTATTTTAATGCAATTAAAACGTGAGTAAATATTATTTGAGTTCCACTTAAAGAAATCAAATCAAATTAATCCGTTATTAGTTTTAGATAACAAAATTTTTATGGAATATTGGATTTTAATAATCCCAAGTTAGTGCAGTTGGCCGATAATAATCCCAACTTTAAAAATAGCCGTCACTGGTCCCAACTTTCACGCTATTTGTTTTCATTGGACCTCCGTTAAAAAAAATTAACGACGTTAAGTTTTTTTCAAATTTCAGATTGATATTTTAGGGCTTTTGATCAGAATGAGAATATGAATCGACTGATGTAAAACTTAACTCGAAATTACGCTTTAAACAGTTTGATTTTTGTTAATTAAAAGTTTAAACATCGGAATTGAAGCATCCTTTAGTCGTTTGGACCACCGTTTGATGGTAAGTTTTACATCAATCGACTCGTATCCTCATTCCGATCAAAAGCCCTAAAATATCATTTTGAAATTTGGAAAAAACTTAACGTCGTTAAGTTTTTTTTAACGGAGGTTCAATGAAAACAAATAGTGTGAAAGTTGGGATCAGTGACAGCTATTTTTAAAGTTGAGATTATTATCGGCCAACTGCATTAAGTTGGGATTATTAAAATCCAATTTTCCAATTTTTATCTTATGTAAATTTGATATTTACTCCAACACTATTTCCTCAATAACACAAATGATGATTATTAGTTTTTTTATGGTTTCTTTTACTAATTTTTTAGAACGCCAACTAATACATTCTCTAACTAATCTATATCAAATTTTAAATTTCTTGAGAACCATGAACTTAAGTGCTCACTACTTGAAGATATAAAACCATACAACTACTAGGAGTTATATAGTTGTAATTATTTATTAAAGGTTAAGGGTTCAAATGAATCGAGTGTAGATGTTTGATGGTGATATTTTATAGGAGAGTAGATGTCCATAAAATAATTTAATCATAAGATATTATTTCTTTATTGATTAAAAGCATTCAACACGTGATGATGATGGTTACTTCCTTGTACAGTTGTACACATGACCTTCACCAAGTAAACAGAACCATCAAAGTTATACTGTTTTTTTTTAAAAACACTCGTTTAGAAGAAGAAAAAAAAAAACAAAACAAAAAAAACTCAAGAATGCAAAAGCTATACTAATGGAATACATTATTTGAAAGACCTTTGGAACAGTAGTAACTGTAATACCCGTTGATCAAGCCTGCTAAAGCTATACTATTAGAAGACATTATATGAAAAACAGTGGTGGGATTTAGAAGCAGTGACGAACTCAGGAAAAAGTTTTACTAGGGTCGGAAGAGGCGTGGCCAAAACCAAAGCGAGCCACACCAGCTAAAAATAAATGTATTTCAAATATCTTGGGGTTGAGATTTTAACATATATATACCTCTGAAAAAAAATAATACTTATAGTGTAGGTCCGTCCGCATCTAAATCAAAAGTTTTGGGGTAGCACAGACTAAAAATATATTATTCAAGGAAGCCGATACATAAAACGAAGAAAAAAAAAGAAAGCATACACTAAAATTGTATTTCACCAAAAAATTTAAGCATTCCTTAACCTATGCTTGACCCCTCCCTGTCTATATTGTTTATCTCCTAAACGTTTAGATGATTAGTTTTCATTCTTTTGATCTATATAAACAAGTTATCAATGAAAAAGTGTTGGAGATTAATTGGAATTAATCTAATCTGTATTCTTGAATTATAAGTACGGAAACGGAAACGGAAACGGAAACGGAAAACTATTTGGCGCTGGTGGGTTATGGCCTTTAATCAACTACCTTATATATATATAATATTATATGTTGTGGTGATGCTCTTTTTATGATTGAATCGGAGGAACACCATAGATGGTTTTTTTAAATAAACTTTAACTCTTAACTTTTATTCTTTTCTTATTATTAAAACTCAAAGTAAAGAACCCTATTTATAAACTAAACAATATATTTGACTTAAACTAAGATACTAATAAAGATAAACATAAACTTTCAAATAAATAAAACTTAAATAATAATATTTGAATTTTGATCTCCTCGTTATCCTCCCCTTGAGATCCACCTAGTCATCCCTCGGTTTTATCTTTAACGAATTGGGATTATAATTATCATTGACCCCCTTAATCTTGATTCTTTCCTTTCAGATCTTCAATCCCGAGCAATTTCCTCATCTCTTCAAACTTCAACTTCGGTAGTGCTTTTGTAAGAATATCCGTCTTTTGTTTCTCTCCACTAATGTGCTCAACTTGGACTTCACCACGTTCAATGCATTCACGAATGAAGTGAAATCTAATATTAATATGCTTACTTCTTCCATGAAACACGGGATTCTACATCAAATCAATAGCGGATCTATTATCCACATGTAAAGTCACCACCTTTTCTTCATGCCCGGTTAACTCGCTTAACAATCCCCTTAACCATATAGCTTGACAAGTCGCGGTTGCTGCTCCCATGTACTCAGATTCACATGACGACAAAGCTACGGTTTGTTGTTTTTGTGAGAGCCATGAGATCAATGCACCACCATAATAAAACGCCATTCCGGTGGTACCTCGTCTATCTGTTTGATCCATACCGTAACTACTATCACAAAAACCAACCAACTCTCTACTAGCGCATCCATACGTTAAACCATATTCACTCGTGCCTTGTACGTATCTTAATATATACTTTAGAATCTGCATATGGGATTTTTTCGGTTCTTGCATGAACCTACTAGCAACTCCAACTAAGTAGCTCAAATCGGGCCTTGTGTGCTTTAAATACCTTAAGCTACCGATTATTCTCCGATATTCAGTTGCATCAACGGGTTCTCTTTCTTCATCTTTCGTCACTTGCAACCGATGCTCCATAGGAAATCGAGTCGGGTTACACTCGTTTAAACCTGCACTCATTAAAATTTTATTAGCATAAGCTTCTTGTTTCAACTTTATCTCGTGCTTCTTTTGGGTTACTTCAATGCCCAAATAATAAGATAGCATTCTGAGATCTTACATCTCAAACTCATACTTCATTTGACTTTTAAATTTTTCAATCTCGGCTTGACTCGAACCAGTCACGATAAGATCATCGACATATACACCAACAATGAGAATGTCGGTTCTCGTATTCCGCTTGTACACCGCCGGTTCTCTCGGACATCGAATAAAATCCAAACCTTTCAACGTTTTGTCGAGTTTTTCGTTCCAAGCTCTTGATGCTTGGCAAAGACCGTATAAAGCCTTTCGTAACTTATAAAACAAATCGTGTTTCCCAGGAACTTCAAATCCACCAGGTTGTTTCACGTACACTTCTTCCTTCAACTCGCCATTTAAGAACGCCGATTTAACATCCAAATGGCAAACGAACCAACCATAATTCGCTGCAATTGCTAAAATCAAGCGTACGGTTTCCATTCTCGCCACCGGGGCAAAAACCTCATCAAAGTCTACCCTGTGCTCTTGCACGTACCCCTTCGCGACTAGTCGTACGTGCTTTGTATTTTGTTATTGACCTGTCTGCATCATGTTTGGTTTTAAACACCCACTTCAAACCAATCGCCTTGTGACCCGCTGGTAGGTTACATAAGTCCCACGTATTGTTTTGTTCAATTGAGACTAATTCATATCTCATTGCTTCTCGCCGTTTCTTTGAATTCTTTGCCTCTTAAAAGGTAGCTGGCTCTTCATCTAGAAGAAGACATTCTCTGTAACAACATGAAAATTTCGAGTTCAAAGTATCAACTTTCAAAAGTCTAGGGACTAAAATTGCCAAATGCCAAACATGAGGGTTAAAAATGAAAATTTTGTTTTCTTGACCCATCGCGCTACGCGATGGATCAAAAGAGACTCCTAACGCGTACCGCGATGGGGTGTCTGACAAATTATGACACGTGTGCCACGTGGCACACGGTGGCACTATGTGCTGCCACGTGTCACCACGTGGCAACCCTGTTGCCACGTGTTGCCACGTGGAGTGGCTCCTGCCACGTGTCAACACGTGGCAGGTCTACGCTGTGAGTCAGCAGACCTATATCGCGGTAA
>NW_027502608.1:0-50171 GCF_021521415.1 Bidens hawaiensis | reverse complement strand
ACAACTGTAATGAGACTGGGCATTTCGCAAGGGAGTGCACAAACACATCCAAGTCAACCAACATCAAGATTACCGAGGTTTTTGACAACAAAGGTGGAAGAATAAGTGACAAATAGCATGATCAAAGCTTTTTTTCAAAACCAAGAGTACCCCGAATTAGTCAAGGCCACTCTACAAAAGGGAACTCTGGATCTAGCTCAAAGGCCATGATCACTTTGTCAGCTAAATCAACCAAACCAGATTGGGAAGATGACCAATTCATTGAGCTGATCAATCCTCTTACCTTCGTTGGGATGGCATTTGTGAATGAAGACCAACCCTCATCAAGCTCTGCTACAGAAGCATACCAAACCGTCTCAAACATTCCCAAGGTACAAAAACTATGTTCTCAAGCTTGCATTGATAAAATATAAGTTATAGAACTCATAATGTTGCATTAATAGATGAAAATCTAAGCATTAGATGTCAGAATGATGATTACAAAAGGCTGAGAAGATTTTTTCTACTAGGTTTAAAACCCATAATAATGATATGGCTAAATTGAACGAGAAATTATTTCAGTCTAACAAACTAATTGTGTTTCATGAAAGACGTGTAGTAGAATTAAATGCTAAAATTGAGAAGCTATAATAAGACTTCGCTCAAAGAAATATATCTGTAGAAAATTTTGAGTTGGCTTCTAATAAACTGAATGGGATTATTTGGGCACAGATTGGGGTGAAACAAAATACATGTATAGGCTATGATAACAAGGTAGTTCCACCTCCATTCAATGAGAATTATACTAACCTACCTCACTTTAGTTTCAATGCCCCACCTGAGGACGAAATGGTCTATGACATTGGTCACGTGCCAAACCCAAGACATTCATTCCTCTTATCTCCAAAACCGTTGATCCCATTCCTATGTCAGTTTGTTCTAATGGAAATTCATCTTCTTCAGCCGGTCGTGTAGAAGAAAGTAAATGTGTGGAAAAGGAGATGGGTTATGAAGAGAAAAGAGTTTTAAATTCACTTTTTGCTTCCAATGTGAATATAAAACAATCATTTGTTATCATTTGTTAACTCGGTCTATAATAACAATACTTTGAAAGATACTTTGAATGATCATGTAATCTGTGAGAGTGTTAATGTCGGCACTTCTCAAAATGCTTTGAATGAAAATGATAGTTTTGTTTATGATAGTGATTGTGAAACTATTTATGATGAAACTTTCGTAATGAGAATACAAATGTGGTTGATGAGATGAACATAACTAGTTTCTCATCAAAAGATTTTATGGTTGAGGGAGTTTTTAATAAAAGGAAAGCTTTTGAAAATGAAGAGGCAAGTATGTCAAGTAAATATGTTCCACCTCATATAAACTCTTTCTTTCAATCAACCAATCATTATGAAAATCCTTAACTATACAATCATTTTGATAACAACTATTATGGTCTTCATAAACAAAATTATGTTGATTCATATCACATAAATTCTTTTGATGATAGAGGTTACAGATCTGATAACTTTCAAGTTCCTTTCCAAGCATCACCTTTTCCATCACATCATGTATATCATAGTTTGATGAGTTAAATAAGACTCTAGAAGAAAATGTTGTTATGTTTGTGGTAACCCATCTCACATTGCAAGACATTGGAAGAACTAGCATAAGCAATAAAAAGAAATGAATAATTGTTTAATCAGTTCCGTTCTAAAGCTACACCAAGCTCAAGGACAAGGATTGACCGATCTGATAATTCTGCCAGTGAAATGAATGTGAGATCCAAAAACAGTGTGAAAACCAGAAAACCTTTTTGGATAACCAAGAAGGAAAGAACTTAAAGGGGTTATAAGATTGATAAATTAAATAATCCACCAAAAAGAATTGAGAAAAGAAGTCCAAAGATCAAGAGATCAGGGGATTTCATTTTGAAACCAAGAAGAAGACAGTCCAAAAGATCTTCTAAAAACATGAAACATGACTCTGCATGGGTTCCTAAGAATTGTTCTTCTGATTCTGACACATCACAAAGTTTTATTTTTCGAGAAACTAAAATAAAGTTTGGGGACTTCATGGTTGACCTTCCCGAGACAACTAAGTCTTGGGAACCGATGTCTAATTAACTGCTAATATGTGTAGGGTCAGTCAAGAAGGTCTCTCAACAGTATTTGGTACTTAGACAGTGGCTGCACCCGACACATGACAAGAGACAAGTCCTTACTGTTTGACATTCAGCCGTTCGATGGTGGACATGTTTCCTTTGCTGGTGACATGGGAAGAAATATCAAGAAGATAGGAAAACTATCAAACAGGATCTTAAAGTTTGATGACGTCAATCTGGTGGAGCAGCTCAACCACAAACTGCTCAACGTCTCACAAATTTGTGATCGACAGTACTCCAAACTTTTCATAGAAAATGAATGTTTGATCTTAAAACCAAGTTTCAAAGTCACAGAGGAATGGACCTTGATGCGTACTCCAAGGCATAATGATGATTATATATTGGACATAAATAGCTCTAACTCACGTAAAGCCGCATCATGTTTAATATCTAAGGCATAAGATAATGACTCATCACTGTGGCATAGGTGTCTTGGCCATGTAAATTTTAAAAATGTTAACAAACTAGTAAAAGGTGAGCATGTGAGGGGCTTGCCAATCATAAATTTATCTTTCATTGAAAAATGTCTTCCATGCCCCAAATGAAAGCAGCACAAGCTCCCTCACTAGACCAAGACTGTCAATACCATAGATTTCATTCTTCAACTGTTGCATATAGATTTATTTGGTCCGATTCATCCTTTGGAAATTGGCTAAAAAGCCCACTATCTTGTTATTACTGATGATTTTCCGCGTTTCAGTTGGACTTTCCTTTTAGGGCACAAGAATGAAACCACGCAGTTTTTTATCAGATTCATTACTCTTGTGGAGAGGTAGACTGACAAGAAGGTGAAACGTATTAGAAGTGATAATGGAACTGGATTCTGCAAACAACGTTGTGGATGACTTCTGTCATTCAAATGGGATATACCGCCATTTTAGTGCTCCGTACACTCCGCAACAGAATGGGGTCACTAAACGTCGCAACCGCACGCTGATTGAAGATGCACGAACCATGTTGCCAGACTCTAAACTTCCTTTATTCTTTTGGGGTGAAGCCATCAATGCTGCTTGCTTCATACAAAGCCGTATGATCATCAACAAGCGCTTAAAGAAGACTCATTTCGATGTCTACTATAGACTAAGCCGCAAGTCAACTACTCCAAAACATTTGGATGTTCATGCACATTACTCCATAAAGGTGCTCACCAAGATCCAAAATTTGTTGAAAAGGTAGACGAGTGTTATTTTGTTGGATATGCACCCAACAAAAACACTTATCGTTTCAACAACAAGAAGACAAAGTTGATTGTGGAATCCTTCAACGTTGACTGGCAAAAGCTTAATGCTACTGATGCTCGCACGGACACAACTGGTTGTTTAACTATGACTACATGTTTAACCAGTTTCGTGGCATGTCTTTAAAAGTTCATGACAGGATCACGTGTTGACGTTTACGTATTGTCCTACTCTTTAATGCAACGTGAGGAATCCATTACAAGATGAAAAACACAATGAAATCTCAGTAACACCTCAATCTTATTGATAGTAGTTGTTTACAAGAAGGATATGACAGTTACTGCGAATACCTTATTTAGATCTCAGATCTGATATATTATAAAAACTAAACGGATCTAGTTCATGATGCTTCTTATACGATTATGTATTAATATTATATCTATTAGTATTGATTGTATATATGTGTATGTATAATACTAAGATGAAGACTGAGTGAAAAATTGGGCAGAGGTTCGATAATCTTCACTCAAAGCTTAAATTAAACAGTGGAAACTACCACTATATATAGAAGACGGGTCTGGTTCGTTAACATTCCATGACGAACCAGACACCGACTTCGTTACAATACATTAACAAAATAAACTTAACGAAACACCCCCTGATTCGTTAAACATCCTTAACGAATCAGGAGGAAACATAACTTAAGTCTAGTTCGTTAAACAACCTTAACGAACTAGATGACTACCTTAACGAACTACATTAATGTCTTTAATAATTATTACATAAATAAAACGATAAATACATTAACCATAGTTACAAAGACTCGAGACACAAAACTATGACCTAACAGACACCCCCTCGTCTTGAGCTCTTTGTCTTTTAAATTACTTGAAGCGTCTTGTATGCCAATCTCTGCAGCTGTGAATACCATGTTCATGACACACCCTAACAACGCTTTGAAATTGCATTGCTAGTTCATAGTCTTCACGACGCTCTATAAATATCTTATTCATAAATAGCACGTCATTTTCGGTCTCTGTCAAATTCACGAGCAACATCGGATCAATGATCTTTATCAGCTCGGTCTTTAATCCTTTACCCAGCACAATATCGGCCTCGCCAGTCTTGTTATAGTAGTACCAGTGGTTGAAGGATAAATACATGTGTTGATTCAGAGTCTTCACCGGCACTCGCTTCATGTCTTTGGCGGCTTTACTGATGTGTAGTGAAACACACTTACTTTCCGTATCATGTTTTAATTGCTTTTTAGTGTAATTATTAAGTTTTATGGTTTGTTTATGCTTGATTTTACAAATATAATTGTTTACTTGTAGGTTGTGAAGTTTGGTGGAAAAAAGAGTTAAATTGAAGAGTTTAGGGGCCTAATTGTGCAACTTTCAAACTTATAAGTCAAGGCCCGACCCAAGCCCACTTCTTAAAAGCCTTTTATAATATTATATTTAATTAATAACAAGGATAATCAGCCATTATTTAGCTGAAAATCCCAAAATCAAAACCAAAACCCTAGAAACCCTAAAGTTCCGATCGGAACTCTTGCAGCCGGCCGGAAAAAGAGGAAAAAGAAGAAAAAAAAGAAAGAAGGTGGCGGCTGAGGCTGTTGGCGGCTGGAAATTAAAGAGGGACATCGGGGCAGCTGCTAGGGGCTTCAAACAAGCAAAGATCTCAGCCATAATACTTAGTAAAACATCCATAAACTTTACTTTTTGTTCAAGAACCCTAACTTTGTTGATTTGATCTTTTGTTTTGAATTGTTTTGCAATTGATTGATTGTTTGACTTGTTATTGATATTGTTTGGATCTTGAATGAGTTTTATAATGTTTATGATGATGTTTATGGTGTTTTTCTTGAGTATGCATGGCTGTCCAAAATTAATGAGTAGCTATACTTGCTTGTTCTACCTAGGATAGATGATTGTTGAATGGTTTTAACTTGTTTAATGGATTGTTAATGTTCAAGACTTAAATTATTGATGTAAAGTTTAACTAAACCATAAATTAGATTATGTGTGATGGCTGTGTTTTATTTGTTATTACTTATAATCCTCTTGCATTAGTTAATTGAATTGGTTTTGATTAATTGATTGCTTGTTAAACTCTTTACTTGGTATTTTGGGTTTATTTGCGGGAAGTACAACCGTAGGGATAAGTGGGTAATATAATCATCTAAAATCAGTTAAAATACACCTTCTTTGAGACCGAGAGGTGATAAGAAGTAATATTTTCTCGTTGCTTTTACTTGTTAGAATTAAGACCGATCGAGAGCGGGTTTTTGTCTTGTCAAGTTTAAGTGTTTATGTGCAATTAGTTGGTTTAATTTGGGTTAAGTTAAATTGTTCCTCTATCCTTGGTTGCGTAGTATTCGTTTCCATTAGGCTAGTGTGTCAGTGAGACCGAGAGGTGAGTCGGTATTTGAACACGTTAATAATTGTTTTTCCGGTTTATTCTTTAAAATCAACTAAAATAAGTTAGAGTTTGTTAGAGAGACTGAGAGGTAATTTGACTTTCTTAAACAAGTTTTAGTTGTGTCATCTTTTATAACCAGTGTCGTGATGTTTTCAATCCATTATTTTGTTATTTCTATCAACATGATTCATTCCTAGGTAGACGTTTTTATCACTGCAGTCAAAGTTTTCAAAGTTTTGTTAAAAGTTTTCATTTAATTAAGTTAAGTAGTTTATTCAATTTTAAATATTAAAAAATCATTTAAATAATATTTTGGTGAGTCTTGGTTAGAGTTTCGTAATTAAAAACGTTTTCACGTGTCTTAGAGTTCGATATCCGGACTTTCCTTATCTGTGCTACACGCGATCGGTACACTTGCCGTTTGTGTGAACTATGATAGATTGTTTGGTTTTTAAAGCTTAGTTGCGACTTGTGTTTAATATTTATATATATTTTTTCGCACATCATTTACCTTAAGAACCAGCTTTCTCCAACCTGTTCTTGGATCGATCTCATTGATACGCTTGCGGATGGGAATTTGTGGCTTAAAAAATTTAAAACCGTTTTTCACCTCGAACAACAAGTGTTGGTGAAACCAACTTGCATGGTGGTTCTCACCACGATTAATGAACGGACGATACGCAAGAGTACATACATCCCATCTTGGCAAAGAGAGGACATCAGACATCTTTTCATAGTACTAAGCGCCCTTCTCCCATTTGATAATACATACTTTTAAATCAGAATCAAAAATCCAAGAAATAATATCACCTTATACTTTAGACACGGCCTTGAAAGATGTCATCTGATTTGCTTTGGCACGTGCAATGGCTTCTACCTTTAATTCATGAGCAACGTATCGATGTGCATCAATAATCTTATGAGCCCTCTTATCTCGATGAGCAAACCAACTCTGAATATCAGCAACAGAAGGATCAGGATTTGAATCAAATCTCGTGTCAACGACGTTCTTTCCCTTGGAAGTTTTCTCCAAAAGGTCTTCTACTGCTTTGACCCTTTCCTCAGTAAATAATGGAGCACCCTAATCAACATTGGTGTGTTGAAACAAATCAGGGTATTCCTCAGCAGTCATATCCTCGATCTCAACTTCCTCATCCTCATAAATAAATGACGTACTCATCTCAACAGTCAGATCATTTAAGATCTCTTCATCATTCATAACCTCAACGTCCTCCTCAGCCTCTAACACGGTTAATTCGTCATCATTCAGACCAAGCAGAATAGCAATCTGCTCTCGTGTTAGTGTCTTTTCAACAAACTGTCCCACTGCAATCTCATCTGCGTTAACCATGCTTCTAATCACCCCCTTTTCATCCACAAAAATAACAGTATCAGCCTTAATCATCTCAATGGTTGTAGCAGCTGTATAGTAATGATAAGCGGTGATCTGTTTTCCCGAGTCACCAGCTGCACTTTTACCAGCACCAGAAGCCGAGCCATGAGTTTGTTTAGGCTCACTTCCTCCAGTACCCGAAGCATCTGGATCTTCGTCATCGTTCTTAAGCTTCTTTAGTTCATCATCCATACATGTAAGTTGCAAAATGAGATCTTCTTGTTCTTTTATTTTCACCCCATGAGACTCAACAATCTCACGAAGGGCCTATGTTTCCTTTTGACAGAAAGATACATAACTTAGAAGCTTCTTTTGATTTTACATAATGCGTTCTTGATTCATTCGATCAGCTGACATTTTATTTTCATACAAATGAAGGAGACTCAACACCATACCCATTTGTTGATCATGAGTCACAGCATGGAACGAAGCAGGGATAGGTTGAACTGGACCTTGAGGTCGGTTAAGCCTCAAAAATGAAAAATCCATAGGTGGTGGAGGCATAAGCATCGGTGTAGGAGAAACCACCGACGTAGCAGTTGAAGGCCTTGGTATTGTAGATAATACTGAATGAGGAATCATACCAAGCCTTGGATCCGTCGTAAGCGTGGTCGTCAACGTAAGATTCGGGATGCTAGTAGTAATTAGCACCGCCATTCGTTGAGGAATAGACGTCCTTGGAGGTTGAAATCCAAATGAGATGCCAGCACCAGCCGAAACTCGACGCTTAGACGATCCTTCTTTCACCAACTCCTTCCCTTTTCGTTTATGATGAGCAGCTATAGCACCAGCTAAAGCAACTTCAACCTCAGCAGGTTGTACAACGAGAACAGTTACAGCACCAGCATTACCACCATCATTACCACCAGCATCATCATCATTCGCACCTTCTCCTTCCTCACGCTCGGAATCCGCATCATCGTGAAACCAGCGATCATTGTCAGGACATGCATAATCTGGATTCACCAGATGACCAATCAAACGTTTGGTCCTAGGTGTATCATTCCGATAGATCTTCATTCGTCGTACAATATCAGCCGACATATGCTCAAGCGGCATCACATCATTCACAGCAGCTTGATCGATAACTGGATTGGGAATCAAATCTTCAATAATTAACTGGAGGAACCGAGGATACATTAAAAACTTCTTTCGTTGGACCACCGTAAGGCATTGTTCCTTAAGATGATAGAAAATCATTTCTGAGAAGTTGAATGGCTTGTTCAGTATCAATGCGACAAACGCCGATTGTAGCATAATCCGACATTCATCGAAACCACCTTTACGATCTCCTAAGCAATGGATTAGTACATGCAATAAATATTTGTACGTTGGGCATAATCCATTCTTATTATACATGGAAGCTTCAATGTCACCACCATAAAATACTCTACGAAACAAACCCTTGATCAACCTTTTATCAAACTCACACGGATGATCAATAGTATCTCCAAACCGAAGCACTCGTCGGATCACATCAGTGTCAACAATGATAGGCGTTTGGTTGATTGTAGCTTCAATGTGGTTTTCAACTTCAACATACTTGGCTGTGTTCCAGAATTGACGTATAATGCTTATATAAACTTTCGGCCGAGCAGTTACAACAAAGTGTATAACCGAACATCTAATAAACGTTAGTAGATCCCCAAATACATCTTCATTGGCAAAATTCGTACCGACAAAAGCACAGATATTATGCTTTTTGTCGTACGGAAGCATCGGTAACTCTTGCTGTTGTTGTTGATCAGCAACCGGGGGATCTTGTTCCAGATTACCTGCCATTGAACTGGATAAACAAAACCGAGAATTAATGAGAAATAATAATAAGACTCATAAAATTTAAAACTAATATATAATACAATTTTAAAAATAATTTATAGAACTTTTAATTTAAAAAAAAACATAATAAATATGTCATTCGTTCAAAAATCTGATTTGTTATAACGAATGGCAATTCGTTATAACAAAACAACTTCTTCGCTATCAAGTAAATTGAGAACGAATTAGGATTAACGAATTACTTTTAAAAGTTAACGAATTAAAGTCTAATTCGTTATGTATAACGAAGGAGAATCTAATTCGTTATAAGTACTGAGTTGTTATCCTGATTCGTATTATTTGCTTAACGAATTGGACACGAATAATTTCCAATTTCGTTAAACATAACGAATGGCCAGATTAGCTTAATTTTTGACTTAATTGGTCAAGGTCAAAGTTACCAAGAAGACTGAAAGTCAAATATGTAATCGGAAATCAATACACATATAATCAGCAATACCAAACCAAAGCAATGATCACTAAAGATCTTGGAATCATATTACGATTACAATGATACTGATTTGGTGTCTCAAAACCTAATAAAAAGAGGTTAAACTAAGGTTTATAGAAACCTTTAAAACCCGGTAATAAAGACACATAATTAGCCCATCAAATCATGATCAAATTTGACGAAATGTATTGCGGTTTAATCATCTATACCTTATGATCCCAAAGATATAAACAAAACACCGAAATTCTGTTGGGTTTTATACAAGGTTATCAAAGTTTCAAGTTAACCATTTTAACATGAAAACGCAACGGAAGCTTAGATTTTAAAACTTGTTAATGAACATACCATTATGTTAAAACTAAAACCCGAAGCCAAGGATCAAAATTACAAGAACAAGATGCTCACAAAATGTAAATTGTACCTTCTTCTACCTTTAGAAGAACAAGTGAGTTGTTGAAGGGGATGGTGGATGAATGACAAGCCTCCAAAGAAGAAGACCTCAAGAGTGTGATACCCCAAGCTATTTGTGACAACACCAAGTTGCTTTGCTAGGATTTATGAACACAAAACAAGCTCACAAAGCTCTCCTAAAACATGCTGCTGCTGCCGTGAGTTTTTAGAGAGAGAGAGAGAGATTTTGAAGCTTGAAAACACTTGAAAAAGATGCCAAGAGTAGGACCAAATGCATGTAATTTGTATGGAGAGTTTTTAAAACAAGATCACCTAACATGCAAAGGAAGCATGCAATTTAATTGGACCAAAAACCCCCACCCACATGGGGTGGCCGGTTATACTTATTTTTTTTTATTTATTTTTTTTTTTTGTTTTGTTTTAACCATTTAAAACATCTCCATTCATTTTATAAAACTCATTTTTATAAAATGTACATACATTTATATAATTATTTAACCAATTAAATAATTAATTTATATAAACAAATTATCCAGATAATTTATTTAAATCCTCAAGTGTGTTTGTTTAGAAAACCAATTTTCTAAACATGTAGTGTTCGGTATTCGTTTAAATGATCAAATCATTAAAAGAATACATTTGGTGTCGTCTAGCTTGTTATTGGGTATGACCCGACTTGGATCAAACACAGTTAGCCACATTAATATAAGTATGTGTCTCGGGCATACGTAATTCCAACAATCTCCCACTTGCACGAGATACATAGAAAATTAATGCAAGTGGTGAATACCGCCTAACAACAGTTCACCACCCCTAATGTGTTTGACGAAGTGCCATTCAATAACATCATCCCTTCAAGTCCCTTACTTGATATGGTTTAGGTGAATCTATCATTATATCCCTTTGTTACTAGATGTCATGTTGGATCTAAGAGACATAGGCGATCATTCTCTTTACAATTCAACTTTATCAGGCCTTAGACATCTAAACTCTCAACACATAAGAGGAACAAATTCCATCTTGACTGTATACGCCTCTCACTATCACTTTATACTCCACCTGAGCTCATCCTTATGTACCATCTTTTACGAATAGCGAAGGGCAGAGTCAAAGTGTAATACTTGGTGAAAATCAAGACCCAGTATACATCTCAGGTCTAAGGATAATATGAAATTCTCCTTTACTCAAAATTACTAATGATCAGGTCCATTGACTCCATGTAGTAATATTGAGAGCGGGTCAGTCCAATATTCGTATCCCACAAATATCTATGAACCTTGGCAGCAAACCTATGCTCCATATTCATTCCTTATGAATATCCACCAATCCTAGTTCATAATAGTCTTGCTTCATATTTGTTCCCACAAATGTGATCGACTACGGACTTTTAGAATAAGATAACTTATTCATGGATTAAACATGCAAAATTAGAATTTAACTCAAGATTCCATAATCATATAAAAGAGTTAAATTACAAAAGTCTTTTAAACGTAAATACAAAATAGATCAAATCCAATTACTAGAATATCGGAGTCCTAAGCCACTCGCATGACGCTCATGTTTCGGTCTTTCTAGGAGCTTCGTGAATGGATCCGCAAGATTTTGATCAGTTCCAACTTTGCGAATACATATCTTTCCTTTTTCAACTTCATCCCTTATGTAGTTGAATCTCCGCTCTATGTGCCTTGTCTTTTGGTGCGAACGAGGTTCCTTGATTTGTGCAATCGCACCCTCGTTGTCACAAAAGATTTCTAGGGGGTCTTGAATGGAAGAGACCACCCCTAGATCAGTAATGAATTTCTTCAACCATGCAGCTTCCTGAGCTGCCAATGAAGCGGCGATGTATTCTGATTCTGTAGTGGACAATGCTACCACTTCCTGTTTTGAGCTCTTCCAAGAGACAGCTCCTCCATTAAGAGTGAACACATACCCAGATTGTGATCGAGAATCATCTCGATCAGTTTGGAAGCTCGCATCCGTGTAACCTTTTATAGCGAGTTCCTCCTCACCAGATCCATATATCAGAAACATATCCTTAGTTCTCCTAAGGTATTTCAATATGTTCTTAACAGCCATCCAATGACTGTTTCCTGGATTCTGTTGGTATCTGCTTGTCATGCTCAAAGCGCATGACACATCCGGTCTAGTACATATCATCGCATACATGATGGATCCTATAGCAGAAGCATATGGGATTTGTTTCATCATCTCTTGCTCACCCTTTGAGCTTGGACATTGAGCTGAACTCAATATGGTCCCTCTTTGAATAGGTACAAAACCTTTCTTGGAGTTTTCCATCTTGAACCTTTTCAAGATCTTATCAATGTATGTACTTTGGTTCAAACCTATCAAGCGCCTTGACCTATCCCTATAGATCTTTATTCCCAAAATATAGGCAGCTTCACCAAGATCCTTGATGGAAAATCTACTTCCAAGCCAAGCCTTAACGCTTTCCATGGTTGGAATGTCATTTCCAAATAGTAGAATGTCATCGACATACAATACTAAGAAGGTAATTATACTCCCACTAGCTTTCTTATACACACAAGCCTCATCAGCGTTTTTGATGAACCCAAAACTTTTGATTTCTTCATCAAAACGATGATTCCAAGTTCTAGATGCTTGTTTCAATCCATAGATTGATTTCTTTAACTTGCATACTTTATTAGGATGTTTTGGATCGACAAAACCTTCAGGCTGAACCATATAGACATCTTCCTCAAGATATCCATTTAAGAAAGCGGTCTTGACATCCATTTGCCAAATTTCATAATCATAATGTGCAGCTATGGCAAATAATATCCTAATAGACTTTAGCATTGCCACAGGCGAAAAAGTTTCATCATAATCAACCCCTTGAGTTTGAGTGAAACCCTTAGCTACAAGTCTTGCTTTATAAGTATCCAAGTTTCCATGCATATCAGTTTTTCTTTTGAAAACCCACTTACTTCCAACAGCTTTGGAGTTGAGTGGTGGTTCAACCAATTCCCAAACTTGGTTGTCATACATGGATTGCATCTCAACGTTCATGGCTTCAAGCCATTTGTCACAATCATTCTTGGACATTGCATCACGGTATGTGGTTGGTTCATCCGAATCTACCACGTAGCAACCTTCTACAAAAAATCCATATCTTTCAGGTGGATTGCTAACTCTACCAGATCTGCGAACGTTTTGTGTGTTTTGATCAACCACTTGATCACTTTCAACAACCTCTTGTTGAGTGCTAGTATCAACCAATTGTGTATCATCTTGTGGTTCTTGATCCTCATCAAGTTTCACTGTTCTACTATTAGTTCCTTCCTTAAGGAACTTAGTTTCCAAGAACTTACCCTTTCGAGCAATAATAACATTTTGCTCACTAGGATCATAAAAGTAATATCCTAAATCATCTTTAGGATAACCTATAAAGATACACTTAGTGGATCGGACTTCTAATTTGTTTGGGGTGTATTGCTTTACATAAGCTTCACAACCCCAAACTCTTAAGAATGATAGCGATGGAGCCTTTCCATGCCATATTTCAAAAGTTGTCTTCTCCACTTTCTTGGTTGGAGCCATATTCAATATGCGAACAGCGGAAAGTAAAGCATAGCCCCAAAATGATAGAGGTAAAGTGCTTCTAGCCATCATCGATCGAACCATATCTAATAGGGTACGATTTCTCCTTTCAGACACACCATTATGTTGTGGTGTTCCAGGTGGAGTAAGTTGTGAAATAATTCCACAATTCTTAAGATGATCTTGAAAAACACCACTTAGGTATTCACCTCCTCTATCACTACGAAGTACTTTGATTGTGGTCTTGAGTTGTCTTTCTACTTCAGTTTTGAAGTCTTTGAACATTTCAAAAGCTTCATCTTTGTGTTTCAATAAGTACACATAACCATATCGACTATAATCGTCAATAAAGGTAATGAAGTATCTTTCACCATTCCTAGTCATTGGTCTAAAAGGACCACATACATCCGAATGTATGATACCCAATAATTCTTTTGACCTTTCAAAAGTTTTATTAAAGGGTTGCTTTGTCATTTTGCCTTGTAAACAAGATTCACATACATCAAATGAATCATACTCATTTGTTTCTAGAATACCACTCTTGCGAAGAGTTTGCATGCGATTCTTGCTTATATGTCCAAGGCGACAATGCCAAAGATAGGAATCACCCAAGTCCTTCTTGAGTTTCTTGGTGCTGACATTGTACATTGAACTACTATGTGACATACCACTTTGATCTATTTCATATATACCATTCATGGGTATAGCTTTAAAATAAAATATGCCATTCATCAAAACATGAATATCATAATCAATAAACTTAAGATCAAAGCCACATTGTTTTAAAAGAGACACGGAAATAATGTTTCTCCTTAACTTAGGAGCATACAAAACATTCTTCAAAATTACTTCCAAACCACTTGGAAGATTTAATATGTAGTCTCCTTGGGCTTGGACTTCAACTCTTGCTCCATTGCTCATAAAGAGACTAATGTCCCCTTTATTGAGTTGTTTACTTCTTTTGAACCCCTGCAACAAATTGCAAATGTGAGTTCCACATCCGGTATCAAGTACCCATGTATTTGAAGAAATAACATTTAGTTCAATATGTATAGTAAAGATAATACCTGAGGTATGCCCCGCATCCCTCTTATCTTTTAACGCTTTGAGATAGGTCGGACAATTCCTTTTCCAATGACCTATCTCTCCACACTCAAAGCATGGATCTTGCGCCGCAACCTTTTGCTTCTTTTCCTTCGGTTTGATGGGCGTGATGGCTTTCCTCTTTCCCTTTCCTCGGACGTGGCCCTTGCCCTTAGCAACACTTGCTTTGGGGTTGGAGTTATGTCCCCTTTTTCCTTCATCGATTGTTAGAACGGGTAAAGCCTTTTTACCCATTCCCGCTTCGGCCGTTCTTAGCATTGCGTGAAGCTCACCAATGCTTTTGTCCCACCCATTCATGTTATAATTCATGACAAAGGTTTCAAACCTTTTGGTCAAAGAGTTGAGGATCAAATCCGTAGCCAACTCATTAGACACGGGACAATTCAACCTACGAAGCTTTTCGATGTAGCTTTTCATCTTTAGGACATAAGATGAGACGGTTTGGGTTTCCTCCATACGACATGCATGAAACGCTCGAACCGTTTCGAAACGTTCCGCTCTAGCTTGTTGAAGGAACATTTCCTTCAATTGAGTTATCATGTCGTATGCCCCATGATGCTCGAAATCCTTTTGGATTTCGGGAATCATAGTCCCTAACATGAGGCAAGAGGCTTGCACCGAATCTTTGGTGTACTTGACCCAATCGTTATAAGCCTCCTCATCTTCCACGTTAGGCTCATCGGGAATGGGATCGTCTAAGACATATGATATCTCTTCTTGCTTGAGAACTATTCTCAAGTTGCGATACCAATCCATAAAGTTATTATGGTTTAGACGATCCTTTTCAAGGATGGTTCTTAAGGATAGGTTACGGGTGTTATGGGTAGAGGTGTTTGCATTGTTAGCGGCCATCTACAAAATTTAACAAAGTTCTATTTAGTATTATAATCAATTTAATTATTAATACCCTTTTATTCCAGATTTTAAAATAATAATTAAATTCTAGAATCCAACGATAAATCAAATTTCGGTTAGGTGACCTTTATCCCGTTATTTGATTTAACAAGGTAGTCAACCTTGACAATTGCAACCCTTTGCAACTTCTAGAGGTATGGGACCATTCGAAATCCTTATTTCGTGTTGGCATGTTTATCCCATCAACACCATTGGATCCCATGCTTAGGTGACCTTTATCACATGGTTTCCAATTCAAGTCGTCCTACTTGTATAAACATGTAAGATTAACATACAAGTGGTTAGGTGACCTTTATCCCACAAATATGTTAATATTACCCTAAGTATATTAGTTTGCTCAAAATGGTTAGGTGACCTTTATCCCATTTAAAGTTCCCTAATACGTTAAGTGTCATACAAAAGGATGGTGTTAGACTTGTTTCTTTGGTAATTATGAAAAAGGGATTTTAAATTTTCAAATATTCTAGTTGAAAAACATTATGCCATATCCTAACATGCATTTAGAAATATGGCGATTTTGAAAACCAATTTTCAAGGTTCTAGTTATAATAAAACCAATTTTATTATAAGTGAGTGATCGCTTAGTTTTAATAAACCCATTTAATTAAACTAATTGACGCGATATTACCAAATATATATTAGAACCCGTTTTATGCTTGTTGTCGTTCCTATGTGACGGTTGGGTATCCTAATATCTATCAACCACACATTACATAAAGTAAAACAAACAACCAAGCATACACATGCAAAATATAGTCATAACCGAAAACCGCTAAATTTGACCATACTTGTTAGCCGAAACAAGTATAGGTCATAAGTCACACCTAAGGGACAAAACATGACACAAGGATGGAATGTTGACTCCCACTTGATCTTGCATCCAAATGCTTCAAGTATCCTTTCCAAGTTGTTGTGTTCTTGTTGGGCTTGTTAATGGGCTCCAAACTTCCAAAAGTCTTCTTGGGCCCAAGAGTGAAATTTATGGGCCTAATGGGCTTGAATCCCATGATGGGCCGGTGAGGCCCAACAAGCCCAAAATTTCGGTCCAAGGCCCAAATCCACCAATTCTTGCATCTTCAATTTTTACAAAATGTATCCTAATACATATTTTTCTAAAAAAAAAGGAAAATGCAACTAATCTATTTATTACATACCAATTTATGAATAAATAAATTACACAAGCCTAAGATTATGAATTATTACAACCATATTGAATAATAAACATAATCAACATACACAAACAACAATCAACACATCCAAGGTCTAGGTTTCGGTTATGACACATCCAAACATACCAAATGTTCTAAGCATGCAACCTAAGCAACCAATGCCCAAAATATCACAAAGACAAAAGGTGCCCCCCCCCCCCCCCAAGAGGCTACGGCCACCCCCCCCCCCCCCAAAATTTACAATTTTGATATTTCAACATCCAAATGTTAAATGGTTTCCTAAGATCTTTCCATGCATGTCAAGATCTTACAAAACCATGAGGGGTAAAATCCACCAAATTTTCGGACCCCTTTTTCACCCATGAAAAAACCCGAAATTTAGGAACATGTAAGGAGCATAAGTCCTTGTAACCGGCTCTTGATGCCATTGTTGGGTTTTATACAAGGTTATCAAAGTTTCAAGTTAACCATTTTAACATGAAAACGCAACGGAAGCTTAGATTTTAAAACTTGTTAATGAACATACCATTATGTTAAAACTAAAACCCGAAGCCAAGGATCAAAATTACAAGAACAAGATGCTCACAAAATGTAAATTGTACCTTCTTCTACCTTTAGAAGAACAAGTGAGTTGTTGAAGGGGATGGTGGATGAATGACAAGCCTCCAAAGAAGAAGACCTCAAGAGTGTGATACCCCAAGCTATTTGTGACAACACCAAGTTGCTTTGCTAGGATTTATGAACACAAAACAAGCTCACAAAGCTCTCCTAAAACATGCTGCTGCTGCCGTGAGTTTTTAGAGAGAGAGAGAGAGATTTTGAAGCTTGAAAACACTTGAAAAAGATGCCAAGAGTAGGACCAAATGCATGTAATTTGTATGGAGAGTTTTTAAAACAAGATCACCTAACATGCAAAGGAAGCATGCAATTTAATTGGACCAAAAACCCCCACCCACATGGGGTGGCCGGTTATACTTATTTTTTTTTATTTATTTTTTTTTTTTGTTTTGTTTTAACCATTTAAAACATCTCCATTCATTTTATAAAACTCATTTTTATAAAATGTACATACATTTATATAATTATTTAACCAATTAAATAATTAATTTATATAAACAAATTATCCAGATAATTTATTTAAATCCTCAAGTGTGTTTGTTTAGAAAACCAATTTTCTAAACATGTAGTGTTCGGTATTCGTTTAAATGATCAAATCATTAAAAGAATACATTTGGTGTCGTCTAGCTTGTTATTGGGTATGACCCGACTTGGATCAAACACAGTTAGCCACATTAATATAAGTATGTGTCTCGGGCATACGTAATTCCAACAAATTCGAAGGTCGAAAATTCTTGAAAATTTGAGCAGAGTAACAGTACAATATGGAGAAGAAGACAATGAATAGTGAATACGAATCGTTTCACGCGGTCCTATATAGTCTGATACAGTACGAATTTCAATGTAACGAATCATCTGATTCGTTTGAAATTTGAAATAACGAATCAGGTGATTCGTTATCTTAACTTAACACGTGGCTTTAACGAATTAGAGCCAATTTGTTAAGACATAGACTTAACGAATTAGCCTTATTTATTGACTAGTTCGTGTAAATATGCTTAACGAATTAAAAGTCATTCGTTACAGAGTGGCGGAAGCGAATTAGGTCAACGAATTAATATGCAATTCGTTAAAATGACCTAATTCGTTATGCATATATTAACGAAATATCTTATTTAATTTTAAATTAAATAACTAAATGAATTAAATCATTTAAATATTAATGTAAATTAATAAAAAAACAATTAATTTAACTAAAAACTCACCGAAGAACCCATATCTCGATGATCGAATACTTTATCGTGTTTTTCCTTTAAAAAACACTTAACTTAAAAGAATTAAATAATATGTAAAATGAAAATGTAAAATCTTTTTGGAATTTTGAATTTTTGTTAATAAGAAATATTTACCAAAAAATTGTCCGAAATTTAAATTGTAAAGACAGGATAATATTTTTGTGTTTTTGTATAAATTTTCAAATAACAGTACATATATTTTTTTTTTATTTTTGACGAGTTTGAGCAGAGAATCATATTGACCAAATTTCCCTTCCATTACAGTTTTATATTTCAGTGATATTGTGACTGGCGTTAGTCGGTCATTGATATTGTTGTCCACCTAAATCTTATAACGAACCATCAAGCGTTTTTATGATATGATTAATGGTTCAATTAAAGTACAGAATATCAGAAACTATCAGCCTCTAATCTCGGTTCAAGCATAATTTGTTTTTTGCCATATCACCCCAACTTGACTTAAACCATTATATTGCTGATCAAAATTTGAATTTTATAAATATTTAAGAGCAATGCATTGAGTTACCTTTACTATGAGTGAGTATGCACGAGTCCATCTGTCGGCTTACATACATTGTATCCCCTGGGGTCCGTTTCTTAATGGTATTGAGACACGCGCAAGGGAGGAAAAATGTATGACTAACAACGGATTTTGATCAAGTTAGTAATTTAGATTTGTACGAAGTACAACAGTGATCAAGTTTAATGACTTTAGGTTTGCTCTAAAAGCGAGTAAAATATTCATGCATATGAATACCCAGATGATTAAGCCGCATAAAGACTCATAGTTTCCAGAACCTCAACGCTTGTTATTTGCTTTATTTTATTTTTGGGTGATCAAACAAGTATAAGGCTTGAGTATGACAGGTTATTACACTTCTGCCATCCTCACCGAGATATTTGCTAGAGACTAACACCTCTTTCAATTTGGCATTTATTTATGTTTATATCACTTACTTTACTCTAACAGTTTGTATAAGACCTAACAATGCACCAATACAATTAAGCACTTAGTCTTTTAAGCTTATTTCTTGCTGGATTTGGGGTCAAAACAGTCAATGTACTATCATTTTCTATTTTTGCTTCAAAAAAAAAGCTCAAAATTTTGAGGAGCATAAAACAAAATAAAATTAATCACCCCAGTTACATTAAGTCTATAAATTAATAGCTAACATATCAATTCACAAGTGAATAATAGGACCAAGACATGCAAGCATGTTTCACAAACTTAAATAACCAACATAATTTTCAGCGAGAAAATAAATTAAAACGCATAACGAACGCCCCAACTACTCTCCATTATCAGGTGAATGGCTATCCCGAACATTTACATGTAATATCAGGACCAAACATATACAAGTACATGTCCTTCAAATTTGAGTATTTGACATACTTCTCAGCGAACGTAAGCAAAAATCTTTTTAGGTTTTCTCTATACATAATTACATACTTAAAAACACAATCTTTTTGTCTTTTTCGACTTTCTTAAAAAACATAATAAAACTTTACAATCTTTTTGGTTTTTCGGAATTTTCTTTACAAACTAATAACACAATCTTTTTGTCTTTTTCAAAGTTTTAAAATGTTTTTGGATTTTCAAAATATTTTTAAAGGTAAACACTAAAGACAAGAAATCACAATATTTTTGATTTTTAAAAATTTTTCAATGTTTTTGACTTTTTTTTTTAAAAAAAAAATTTAATGTTTTTGGATTTTATCTATACATACGAAAAGTACAATATTTTTTGTATTTTCTATTTTTCACCCCCTAAACCCCAAAACCAAAATAAATTTAAAAAGGAAAAATAAACAGAATAGAAAGATAGTTATCCTTGTTTCGGGATATCAGCAAGAGTCTTCAATCAATTTAAACCAAGCAAAAATTAAAATCGAGTTTTATCAAAGGCTTTGGTAAATAGATCGGCTTTCTGAAAATCAGTATGTACATTCTCAAGGTCTATTAATTTCTTTTCAAAGCAATCCCGTATAAAATGACATCGAATTTCGATATGTTTTGTTTTAGAATGATGTACGGGATTCTTTGTTATACTTATGGCGGCAGAGTTATCAATCAAAATAGGAGTAGTAAGAAACTTCAAACCGTAGTCCCGCAGATGTTGTTGAATCCACAAAACCTGGGAACAGCAACTCGAGGCTGCAACATATTCTGCTTCAGCGGTTGAAGTAGAGACCGTCGTCTGCTTCTTACACTGCCAGGAAACAAGCCGGTTTCCCAAGAATTGACACCCTGCCGTGGTTGATTTGAAATTGATCTTGCAACCTCCATAGTCTGATTCTGAAAAGACAGTAAGCTCAAAGTTATCATCCTTGGGGTACCATTACCCGATGTCTGGATTTCCCCTCAGATACTGAAAAATTCGATTGACCGCACCTAGATGAGTCACTCGTGGACTTGCTTGAAACTTAGCACAAAGACAAATAGCAAACATAACGTCGGGGCGAGAAGCCGTTAGATAAATTAAAGATCAGATCATAGCACGATAGAGGGTAGGATCAACGGTATCCTCCAATTCATCCGGTGATAAATTGTGACCCACGGGGAGAGGAGTTGAAGGGATTTTTCCGACAGATATCTTGAATCAGCACAAGACATCATTCACATATTTGGTATGGTGAATAAAGATTCCTTTAGCATACTGGTGAACTTGCAACCCTAGAAAGAAATTCATCTCTCCCAATGAGCTCATTTCGAACTTCATTTGCATAGACTTCTCGAACTCCTTACATAATGTGTCATTTGTAGATACAAAGATAATGTCGTCGACATAAATCTGAACTAGGAGAAGATCATCACCAACAGTTTTATGAAATAAAGTGCAGTCGACAGTCCCTCGCTTGAAGCCGTTATCAGTATGATGGTCGGCGAGCGTGCCATACCAAGCTCTCGGGGCTTGATGTAGACCATACAGGGCCTTGTTTAATCGGTAAACTCGGTCCGGATAATCAGGATCTTCAAAGCCACGAGTGTCACACCCTCAAAATCCACTAACGGAGTTTTACCGTCAGAGGGTGTGAACTAACAGGATCGGAATCATTAGTTATAATCAAGCACCAAAAATAAAGTTTTCAAAACCAACAAGACATCAAGTCTTAAATGAAATGCGGAAGCGTAAAGTGTAAAGCAAAAAGTTGCACCACACAGGACGACTTAAAACACAAGTTATCCAGATAAAAATTGAAAAGAAGTTTTAAAAAAATGGTGGTGTTCATCGAATGCATGTCCTATACCGCTCGCCCGCCTCGGCTACTTGAGAATAACATACTAAAAGTGTCAACACAAAGGTTGGTGAGTTCACAGGTTTAAATAATTAAAGCGTTTGTGTTTCCGTTTGCGTTACCAGATAGTGTTAAGTCAATTATATTTCAATAGGTAGCTAACCTATCAAGCATGTATTACTAAGTGTTCGACACCGAAACTGACTGTTTATCAATTGCCTTGCCACCATGTCAACCACGACCATGGTAATGTGTTAGCCAAGATTACACCCACTCGACCTACAGTCGAGTTTAGAGTTGGGTGGGGTTTGTCAAACCCAGTAGTACTACTCAACAGTGACTCGCTATTATCCAAATATTAACCGGTTCGATGTTATGAAAGACTTTGGTTGGTTTGTTTGTCACTTAGCCTTACAAGTGATATATAGTAACTAACAAAATCTACGTTGTTGGAGTATGTTATCTCTCCCCTAATAAAAGTGTTTTAAAGAGTATAAGGGGTCATGAAACTCACTGTTTGCAAAGATAACAAAAAGGATCCGAGAGAGGTGTGCGTCACAGAAAATCCTCACTAGTGCTCTAAAAACAAAAATGAGATTTTCTAAGTATTTATACTACGAGTGAGTCCCTAGACTCACCACATAAAACTTATACATGAGATATGTTTCGTGTTTCGTTTGTGAAATAAGTGCGACCCGACAAACATGTTGGTGATAAGCTGCACGCATTAACAAATATTGTGTCAAGTATTACTATTGTACATTACTAGTAACTAACTCCCACAAGGGAAATTAAGTCATACACATAGCAAACATCAATCAACTATACACTTTTCATGTTAACTTAAGTAATTCAGCAGCTAATTTATCCAGGCAGATTTTTACTTGACAATATTACTCTATTTAATAAATCAATACACGTCCAATAAATCACCAAAAATCATCACAAAAGCACACTTGAGTTAGGTTTATAAAAAAAATTTATTATATTTTTATCATATACGGTTTTCTCACAATGATCAAAACATCACATTAAACGCACAACAGTCATTATCATGCGCAACAGAATGTTATTTGTTATTCCTGTTACATGGCAAATCCAATTAATGCAAGACCAATTGGGTTAGATTCCTAACTCAAAATATTAACTTCCAGAAGTGGAATCAACCCCATTGGTCTTGTCGTTTATGAGATATGTTAATCTCAAAACAGCCTACCAGCAGGCTTCCTGAATCAGACTTGCACAACAGATTTGTAAAATAATATAAACTAACTTTTACTCATCCAATAATTACAAACTCAGACTTTTTAGAAACTAGACTCGACCTACTACATCATAGAATCAATAATCACTTCCAAATACAAAATTAACATCGAGTTACAGTCGTTTCCACATGCAATTAAGAATCTATCAAGCATTAGTTTTCATCAAAACTCAACAACTATTAACCTATAAACAATTAATCATGCATACAACCCACTAGACCCATACTACATCAACTATGAATCTCAATTACACTTTTCATGTACATTTAGGGTTTACTCAAAGATTCAATTTCAAAGAAACAAGCAATTAAATCAATAGAAAACGCTAGAGAGGATGTTAATCACCTAGTTAGCACTTTGAATCCTTAAACGAGCTTGAAAATATTTTGTATGTATATGTGTTTGTGTGTTAAGTCGAGTAACAGAGAGGGGAGGGGGTGGGGCAGCCGTTCAAGAGGGGTGGGGAGGGATTAGGGTTTGGGAAATAGTTTTTTAAATATTAAATCAAGTTACAAATCACCCCCTAACCTTCTAGTTAATCTAACTCTAGTACAAACTAGTTTATTCCATCTTTCATCCATGATATGATGTTACACATGCAAAAACGTAGTCACATAACATATATTATCACAACATAAAACGTATTATACCAAGTACTTGTTTATATTATTTATTGTTTGTTCACCAACGGTTTGAGTTGACTCGTGTGTGTTTAGCTGAAATTCCGAAAGACCACTTGTGTAATGATTGTCATGCGTCATTTAAACACTAATTAAATATAATGAGATATGCGTTAACTGGAATGACATAGTTCGTGTGACCTTATGTTTGAATTACTGAGTTCGGATTAACGGAGTTAACCTGAATTTGACGAGTGTCACATCATTCCCATGTTGAAAGAATTAACGGAGTTATATTTTGGTTTATTTTTATCTATTTAATCATTTTGTCTTATAATCGTTATCTTATGTTTTAATGTAGCAACACAAAATGTATTGCCCATTAGATCTTCCAAGGAAGAGGAGGCACAAGATGTTCACCGCCATGATTAAAGAGCTACAGGTGTGCCCACTAATGCACTATATCTTCGCCTACCCAGAGATACATAGTAGCTGGGTGGAAGAGTTTTGGGTGAATGCAAAGACGGTAATAAAAGAAAACTCAATAACTACCGAAGTGGCCAAGCAAAAGTTAACAATCACCGAGGATGTTATTAGACGGGCCATAAATATCAAAGATGCCCCATAACATTCTTCTGAGAAGTTGCAGAAGAAAGACTTAGAGCAGGTTGTGATGGATATTGGATACGATGTGGAGTGGGGTACGTATGAGAAGAGGCATCTACCTACCTACTATAATTTCCTTTTCCATGTAGTTGCTCATTGTCTATCTGAGCAAAAGGGTGGTTTTGACAAGCTGAAATTAGAGTGGGTCGGGGTGATGGCCTGCTTAAATAACAAATTGAGGTATAACTTCTCGAGATTGTTCTTCTAATGCGCAATCAAATGTGCTCTCGAAAAACACTTGGAGAATGTATCCCCGCTTTGTTCAACTGATCTTGGATGATCAGTTGAAGAACATTCCAAGACAAGTATACCCTAAAGAAGTTGACGATGAAGGAAAAGTTGTTGCACCATCTAAGCCTCATCATGTGAAGATGGTGAAACAAATGGTTTTCAAGGCCATATTGGAGCCCGTTGGAAGAAGTGGATGTAGGTACCGAGGACAAGAACCTAGTACGAAGTTTGGTATGTCTGTTGAGACTGAACCAGATAGTGACAACACTGAGGAAGGAGAAGAAGGATATAGTGGGGATGATGGTGATGATGACGGTCAAACTGGTGATTATGTGGCTGATAGTGAGGCTATAGATACTGAGACGGACGTTGAGGGTGAGCATAGAACTAAGAAACGTCATGACAAGAAGAAGAGGAAGGTTGTCAGCAAGGCTTCTGTTGGTGAGTCCTCTAAGGAACTTGTTGAAGAAGAAAAAGAGCCCGAGCGCCCGCTTAAATGTTTGAAGAAGGGTAAAGACTCCAAGAAATTTAGACCTTCCAAGATGCCTACTTCAGTAAAGGTAATCTTTCCTTTGATTTCCAATGTTTTAACACAACCACCACCTACCACACAAACTCACCTTCACCAAGCCTCACCGTCCACACTATCCCACACAATAGAAAAACTTAAGGAAAAACAAGTTAAAGTGCCCAAACCCAAGACCAAAAGAAAATCAAAAACCAAATCCACCACCTCTAGGAGACTTGAAGATGAACCAGTCACACCTCCCGAGACCTCACCATCCACATTAGATGAACCCATGCCATCTATTTTTGAGAACCTACGCGCATCCACCACCCAAACCGAGACTGAGCCTACACATCAAACCTTTTCACCGCCTAGGTTATCCTCACCTTTTAGTTCACTAACTTACCAATTTACCTCCTCAGTCAAAGGCACATATTTCCGGACCTCCACCTTTACCTCATCGACTCACACCTAAACCACCTCATAAACCATTCCTACCTCAACCCAACCCATTAGCCTACCCCTAACCATAAGCACATCCATACCTACTCAAACCATAACCATGCCAACCCAAACAACCACTCAACCAACCTTTTCCATTCACCTCCCTCAACCACTAAAAGCCCTATCATATCTGCCATTCCTTTTTCAAATGAAAAACAAAGAGATCTCCAGTGTTTCAGGATCTTATCCTCGATAGAAATCAGGCACTGGAAGAATCAAACGAGAAGAGAGTGAAGCGGGAACACTTGTTCATCAAATTTATCAAAGATCAACAGGCAGTGAATGAGAGAGTTGTGAAAGAAAGCGATGAGCTGGCTGCTCGGGTTTCTCAACTGGAACAAGACAGGGAGGTTGATCGAGCCCTGATCGAGAGCCAAAGACTTTGGATTGAAAACCTGCAAAATCAAGTGGACAATCAACAAAATTTGGCCAACCAAGAGTCCCTGCTGAATGCTGAACATCATGATGACATTACCAGACTTCAATCAAGGGTTTCATATCTTGGAACTGATCTTCCTTCCACCTCCAACTTTGCTCAAAATCTTAGAAGGGAGTTAGAGTCAAGTGTGGACCATGCTTTTGGTTCACGGTTAGTTTGTTGGAGGGTGGTTCCACTTCTTCTAGAAATTTGGGCACCTTGATTGGTGAGAATGTTGAGCTCAGATCTATGATTGAGCGGTTGGAGAGAGAGATTGAAGAGCAAAGAAGCCTCAGCAACGATCAAGACCTTATCAACGAGGGTCTCGTTAATCGTTATCTTGCTGCAACTGAAGTCATGAGAATGACTGATGGTGATGTTGAGGAATTGATAAGTCATCTAATGGAGACGTTCAAAGGACGGGTACAAGGAGAACAAGGCACTGAGCAAAGAAAGAAGAAATGATATGCTTTTGCTAACCTTGTTGCTGATGCTAGAAGGGTTGGAGATCAAAGCAATCTGGATGGGATTGTCTTTGGATCTTCAAAGAAGGGTGCGAGCGGTAGCTATGTTGGTGATGACCCAATCACGGTTATTGGAACCATCGTGAACACTGTTGTTGCTGGTACTACTACTGCAAGTACAAGTCAAGTTCATGCCACTACAATTGCACTTTCTGTGATCACTTCTTTCACCCAAGTAATTGCTCCAGCTGTTGGAGAGAATGTGGTTCAAGGCGATGATGGTGATGACGATGATAGTGATGAGTCTGATGATGATGCTGATGGTGATGGTGATGATAAAGGAGATAATGAGGATGATGATCCTCATGACAGTTACGATGAACCGCTAGATGGTAACGGTGATGGTAACAATGATGATGATGGTGGTGAAGGTGGCAACCGGTGGAAATAAGGCGAGTTGACAACAACCTGAGGACTCGCCAAGGGATGCGTCTGAAGATCCCGCCAGAAAAGTTAGAGATGCGGATGCTACTCTGGAGGTCGAGATCTCCACTGTTTTTAATGTTGATGATATTTCAGGTATCGACTCTATCGTTCAAGAATCCGTGAAACAAGAAGAAAATGATGGGATCAACTACTCTCTGAACCCGGACACTCCGATTCATGATTAGACCATCGTGGCTCTCCCTGCTTAGACTACCGCTGCTGCTGAATCGTCTCAAACTCCGAGACGACGAAAGAAGAAGTCCTATTCAATCAGCAACCGAGCAAGAATTCGAGACCGTATCTATCCCTACTTGGACGACTCTCCAATTGTCTACTACAAATGGCACCCCATCAGTGAAACATGTACCATTAGACGAGCCAACAGAGATCTTACCTATATGCATTTGACTTATATGCATACTCTGTCTGAACTTGACAGGAATTATTTTAGAAGGATCGTGGGCCACCACGTGACGAGAAGGAGCTCAAGGGATGGTTTCACCGGTTTCTGAGCAAGAAGTGGAAGAAGAATTACCCTGACTTCAAGCTCCACAAGGTTAAGTCCTTCCGTCACCCAACAGAAATTGATCCAATCATAGGAAAGAAAAGAAGATGTGATGATACAAGGATTATAAGGAAGGGCGAGCAATCTATCACGGTGAATCATTCTTGCCCAACTTGTTCGAGCGCTTCATCTGTTGGGAGTTTGATAACAACACCGAAGAAGTGGTCATCCACTTTGAAGATATGCACCACCTTCGCTTCTCTGATGAACATGATCTTGTAGCGCTCAATAAAGAAGATCTTTTGAAGCTGTACAACTCCCCATTGGATACAGTTGAAGACATCCGAAGTGACAAGATCGGTGAAATAGTTGAGAAGCTCAACAAGTTCGTACGTTATCTTGTTGACAATCTACTATTCAACTGCGAGGATGGCTTTGACTACGAGACCAATTGAAGACAAAAGCTAATGGATTAAATACTAAAAACTAGAGGGAGATTGTGAGGTCTTGTTTTGTATATTAGTCTTTTGTATTTACTTGATCTATTCATGATGTTTACTAGTTAGCTTATTGGTCTCTTTATTGTATGTTTGTGCCCGAGGCCTTGTAATGTTCAGCCCATTGGGCCGTGTATAACGAAAGAGTGCATGATATGCTCTCACCTATATAAGGTGAAGCATACTCATGCACAACCCTCTCAACCTTTCTACATCTGGTAATAACCCAACACCACAAGATCCGCGATCCTGGTTAACCATTAGTGATTTCTGCTAGCTATGTGGTCAAGATTGATCCAAAAACACTAGTTGTTTGTTGTTGGATCCGTTCTAAATACCTACAAATTGAAGTTTGATCTAATGAGTTAACTTTAAATAAGGCATAACTCTAAGACTTATTAAAACAGATGAGTTGGATCGAGTAAGCGTTCGCTTTACGGCGAGTATTTAAAACACATCTTAATAATAAATTTGTAAGTTGAACATACATGTAACACGTCGGTTAGAAGCAAAAACGAAATGAACGAGATATTCGCGATTGCATCGGTCAAGGCTTTACCCGTGCATCAACTAAGGTTTTACAATCCTTCACAAAGCAAAAGCATCTTATATTTTGTTTTCATAACAAATAAAATACGTTTAGTTGACTGCAAAATGTAAGTGTGTACATTTGTTTAGTTATAACCTCGCCACATATGGATTATGTAATCTGGGTTACAAAAATCTAGACCCACGAGTTCCGAATCTGATCCGCTTTATAGTAATAATAAGAAAAATTGAAAAAAATGAGAGTAGAAAATAAACTAATTACCTAGAATACCCTTCTATTGATGACAAAACTACATAGGTACGCCGTGGCTACACATTGCGAGATGGTGCAAGCTTCCAACATGTAAGTTGAATTATCAAGATGGCTCGACCTTGTAACCAAAGAAAAATGAACTTATACAAAAAAAATTTTAGGTAGGTCACGCAATCACAATTAGATGTGTTTGGAAAGATAGAAATAACAAGACTTTTTACAACATCAACACGAGCTCGAATCAAATTGTGGAAAACATAAAAATAGAAAGTTTTTTCTTTGAGTGGTTTGAAGATCGAAGAATACTGGCTTGAAGTTAACATGTAAGTTGTTTTCCATGTCTGTTCAGTTCTAGCATTTTTGCTAGTCTGTTTTTGTTAATATAATGTCAACTTATACCCCAACATTTCACAAATATTTTTTTGTCAATTTAATAGACAGGGATTAATCTACATGAAATCTTCAAATAGATAATATAACATAAACAATGAAACAACAAACGTAGAAACATTAATATATCCCAGCCTCTTTTCTAACAACATGCAGGTTATGAAGTATTGATGATGTGATAGAAACCGATTCGAGATGGCTAATTTCCCAAGATAGTAACCCTTTGAACGGGTTAGACTCCAAAGAGATAAATATAAAAGACACAAAACTTTAGAAAGTTTTTCTTCTCTACCTTTTCATTCACTAAATGCCATTTAAATACAATTCATGGAAGCTAATAAAATGGGAAACATGGGATGATACATGCAGACGTGGGAAGTTGAAACACATAAAACAAAACATTGCAATTAAATTAAATAAACTAAACATGGGACTTGGAACGCGGCTTCAGTATTGTCGGGTCTTCATGGGTTGGGTACGTACCATGATGTCTTCTTTGAATCCAAAAATCTGCAACAACTTGTTATATCGCCTTAAAAAGAGGGCCATCGTTGTTGATGAGAGAACCAAAAGCAACAATTTCGTCATGTGTAATTCAAATTGTAATACAAACCAAGAAGTTTAATTAGGAAAACCCACATTGTTTCACAATAACATTTCCACACAACAAAGGATCTATAGTACCAACTCAGAGTTGAAGTAAAAAACAAAATATTATTTATGTTTATAAACAAATTCTACATATACCATTTGACTATAATGTACAGTTGACTTTTATAATTAAGAAGAAATTATCCAACAATATTTAAGTAAAGTTGTTCTCTTAACTCTAAATATACCAAAGTACATCTTTATAATAGATGACCACAATCCATTTGACCAACGTCTTGACAGCCGTATTCCATACCACTTTCTAGTATTGCTAGCAAAATAAACCATGATGTTTATATTTGAATCATAATGGGTCAATTTTATGACATACTGAGTCACTTTGGGTCACCATTAGTTAAGTGGGCATAGATTCTTTATAAATATCATAAAAGTTTCATGATATTACTGTATTATACAAAAATTGGACTAAAAAATCTTATACCACTTTGTTTAAAAACTAATTTCAATATTGCAAAAGTCTGTAAATAACTAAAATCATAAGCGTTTTGTATTTTTTTATATGAATGTACTAGCATAATATTTAAAATTATTAAAAAAAGCACCAAGTCTTGAACATGTCTGGTTGACCCAAACCTACTCGTTTATTTTAATGTGCTTACAAGTTCAGCCCGAATAGAGTTTTCATCATTTGACTTTCTTTTTACCATATAGTTGTAAGATCCCGGACCCGGTGCCCTACTTGGAGTTGGATATACTCATAAACACAGTTTTATATATTAGAGTTAATTAAAACTTTTCGCGGAATATAAAACTTTAACCATATTTTACTGATCATTCGAAACTATTTATAACAAAGAAACTCTTGTCTTTAACATAATATAAAAGTCATAAATAAACATCACACCATTCTTCTAAAGATGCCAGCCTCTTCAGTCCAATGCCATGTGTCTTCATTCAAGCTAGCTATCTTAACCTATTTACCTGCGTGCATACTAAAAGTCAGCTGCGCTGAGTGAGTTCTAGTTAATCAGATAACATACTTTGCATACTTAATTCGTTTATCATTTTTCCATATGTACATATATTCATTCATTCATACTTTCTTTCTTTAACATACACGGTACTTGCATAACTATTGTTACATTATAAAGAGCATTTCGCCCTACATACATCGGATATTATTAGGTTCCAGTGCCCTTCATCGTCGGATATTATTAGGGTCTGGTGCCCTTCCTCCTCGGATATTATTAGGGTCCGGTTCCCTTCATTCCATACAACCATACAATCAAACATTTATTTCATTACTTTAATATTTTTATAATCTCATACATACTCCTAACATTTCTACAACATTCATAGATCATTCATACATCATTCATAACATATTCACATATCATACACTTACCACTTAAGGTAAGTGTATTAACTAATCACATCGAGTATGCACACAGCCCCGAAAATATAACAATGAAATGGGCTAGAAACTCACCTGGGTCCGATTCCTTTCAGAGTTAATGGTAACTCCTTTCCATAATTGCGCGCAGCTAATTGTATAACAATTACAAGTATCAATTAACTAGCCCTATCCATATTATAATTCTAGTTTAATAAAAACCCTCAACGAACAGGGGTCGGGGGCATCGCCCCTGGCAGCGGGGTCTAGGGGCAGCAGCCCCTAACAGGGTCCAAGGGGCAGAGCCCCTGGCTGGGGTCGAGATGACAATCCTTTACTAAAAATTTTATTTTCATTAATAGTCATTTACTAAAAATTCATCAGAAAAACTGAAGTTTGAACCAATCTAATAGAATGACAGATTCTAATCGAATGACAATTTTTAATCGAATGGAAATTCTAATCGAATGGGAATTCTAATCGAATGATCACTCGATTCGATTACTTTTCAATTCGATTCGATTCAATTCGATTACTTTTCAATTACATTTGATTACTTTTCTAATCGATTCGATTACTTTTCTAATCGATTCGATTACTTTCTGATTCGATCACTTTTCTAATTAATCAATTTTCTTAAGGGCTTGATTCACATACGGTTTCATTCTTATCAATTTCCAGCCTTTCCTTTCGACTCGTTTTGCCTGTCTTTCATAAGAAACGAGCCTTGGTCTATAACGACATTGTTTTCTTGCGCTAACCCAGTCCAACGTTACCCGTTTGTCCTGTTTCATACAAAACATCTCGTTTACTTTCATGTTTACATTTTTATAACATAATAATGCCCGATTTTCCTTACATATAAAACGTACCTTGTAGGTTTAGTTTTGCTTCGGCTTAGGTCCAATACAGGTATCTGGACGTATTTATCTTATTGTATGATGATATTGAACACGAGATCCAACCTCTCTTCAACTCGGATCTAGGTCCGAAATGATGAGAGTGTTTGTTTGTATTTTTGAGTGTGTATGGAGGCTGGAAGATGGAAATGAGGGTTTTACGGTTTTAGGGAGGTTTAAGGGGTTTATATACCCTTAAGCCCATGGACCTAAGGCTCATTACCATCACTTATTCTATCTTTTATTGACCAAACCCACACTCTAATTTTTATCTAACCTAATTGAATAATAACACACTATTTATAAAAACAAAAATTCTTTACTTATTATTATCGAAAGTAGGATGTTACAAGTCTAACCCCCCCCCCCCTTAAAAGAGGTTTTGTCCCCGAAACCTAACTAGTACTTAAACAAATCAGGGTAAAACTTGCACAACTCTTCTTCAACTACCCAAGTAGCATCTGATACCTTATGATGCTTCCATATCACTTTCACCAAATGAATAACTTTATGACAAAGCTGTTTTTCCTTACGGTCCACTATTTCTACAGGTTGTTCAATATATTTTATTTTAATTTATCATCAACCTCGATGTCTACCAATGGCACATAAGACGTGTCATCAGCTAGACATTTTCTCAAGTGAGGAACGTGAAAACTAGAGTGAATTCATTCTAACTCTTCAGGAAAATCTAATTTGTAAGCCACTTCACCAACACGATCTATAATTCTAAACGTCCAATGTACCTTGGACTCAACTTTCCTCTCTTTCTGAAACGAGTAATCTCCTTCCAAGGTGAGACCTTGAGAATTACATTGTCACCAATGATAAACTCAATCGGTCGTCATCACTTGTCAGCATAGGATTTCAAGCGATCCTGAGCACCTTCATTCTTGCCTTGATCTGATCAAACCTTGAAGAGGTTTCATGCACAACTTCCAAACTTACAATCTCTTTTTGACCAATATCTCCCCAACATATAGGGGTTTTACAATGTCTACCATACAACATCTCAAACATTGGCATACCAATACTCGAATGGTAGCTCTTGTTATAGGAGAATTCTGCAGGATGCAGATGATCATCCCAACTTCCTCCAAAGTCCAAATCACATGCACGTAGCATATTCTCAAGGGTTTGGATAGTCTTTTCAGACTACCCATCTGTTTGAGGATGATATGCCATACCAATGTTTAGTCGTGTTCCCATAACTTCATGGAACTTCTTCCAATATCTCGAAGTAAAGCGAGTATCTCTTTCAGACACGATCGACAACGACAATCCATGCTTAGCCACAACCTCTTTAATGAACACATTTGCTAACATTTCTGATGAGATGGCCTCTCATATAGTCAGAAAGTGAGCACTTTTTCGTTAAATGGTCCACTATCAGCCAAATGGTATCATGATGTTTAGCTGTACGCGGTTGCTTAGTTATGAAATCCATGATGATGTGTTCCCATTTCCATTCTGGTCTCTCTAAAGGTTGCATCTTCCCATAAGGTTTCTGGTGTTTAGCTTTGACTTGCAAGAAAGTTAGGCACTTACAAACATAGTCCACCACTTCGTTCTTTATACCCGGCCACCAATAGTCCCTCTTCAACATCTGATACATCTTGGTGGATCCCAGATGAATCGAGTACCTTAATTTATGAGCTTCATCTAGGACCCGACCCCTAAGATCTCCGTGGCATGGAATCCACATACGGTTAAACCTAGTCTTCACACCATGACTGTTTTCTATCAACTCGTATTGTTGTCCGAAGATTATTTCCTTATTCATTAGCTCTTCATTTATAAGCATATCAGACTGTACCTTGATGATCTCTCCAAAGAGATCCAAGTTAATGATCAACTTATAAGACTTCAATGTTGCAATGACTTCTTCATTCTTACGGCTTAGTGCATCGGCGACCACATTAGCCTTACCGGGATAGTATTTAATAACACAGTCTTAGTCCTTTATCAACACCAACCATCTCCTCTGTCTCATGTTCAACTCTTTGTGCTTGAAGAAGTACTTCAAACTATTATGATCGGTGTAAATAGTACACTTAGTACCATACAGATAATATCTACATCTCTCGAGAGCATGCACTATTGCTGCTAGCTCTAAGTCATGTGTCGGGCAGGTACTCTCATGAACCTTCAACTGTCTGGACGCATAAGCTATCACGTTTCCTCGTTGCATTAACATGCAGCCTCACCCACGATGTGAGGAATCAGTACAAACAAGCAAATCCTCATCGTCATCGGCTAGAGCAAGGATTGGAACTTGTGTGAGTATTTTCTTCTATTCCTCAAAATCGTTCTCCTTATACTTACCCCAATTGAATACTACAGACTTTCGGGTCATACCGTTCAACGGTGCGGCTATCTTCGAGAAGCCTTCGATGAATCTCCTATAATAGCCAGCCAAGCCTAAGAAGCTTCATATATCAATCGGGTTTTGCGGAGTCTTCCAATTCATTATCGCCTCAATCTTAGTCGAGTCCACAGTATTCCCTTTAGGATTGATTACGTGACCTAGAAACTGCACTTCACGCAAACAGAATGCACATTTTGAAAACTTAGCATACAGCTTCTCTTCTTTCAAAATCTCCAATACTTCTCTTAGATTTTCAGTATGGCCAGACTCGCTCTTTAAATTAATCAACATATCGTCAATGAAAACGATAACTGGCTTGTCTAACGTCGGCCGACATACCCTATTCATCATATCCATTAATGTTGTGGGAGCAATTGTTAGACTGAATGACATCACGAGGAACTCATAGTGTCCATACCGTATCTGAAACATTGTCTTAGGAATGTCTGCCTCTTTCGCCTTCAGTTGATGATAACCTGATCTAAGGTCTATCCGTGAGAACCAACGCGAACCTTGTAGTTGATCAAACAAATCATCAATCTGTGGAAATGGATATATGTTCTTTACCGTAAGATTATTAAACTCATGATAGTCTATACACATTCTCATACTAATATCCTTCTTCTTAACGAACAACACCGGTGCGCCCCACGGGGAAACAGTCGGCCTTATAAAACCTTTGTCGAGGAGTTCTTGCAGTTGGGATATTAGTTCTCTCATCTCGGACGGCGCTAGGCGGTAAGGTGCTTTTGCGACAGACAGTGCACCTGGTATTAAGTCTATCTAGAATTCTACCTCTCGCTCTGGTGGAAACCCCGGAAGTCCTCAGGGAACACTTCTGGATAGTCGCGCACAACAGGAACATCTTTACTTATTTCGTCTAGGTCGTAGCTTTGACAACATACGCCAGGTAGGCACCGCACCCTCGCCTTAACAAACATTCGACTTTTATCATCGAAATGACGTTAAGCCCTGAACTTCTTTATCACCATAAATCGTCATTGTACCACCATGCAAGGACTTTAACCTTATAAAACTACTCTTACTCACTATCTGAGCGGCAAACTAAGATAGTCATTCCATTCCCAAAACCACATCGAACCCTCCTGAGTTCATAACATACAGGGTAACAGGGAACTCATGTCCCCCTAACTCTATATTACAATCCTTAACCATTCTCATAATCCTAACTAAGGTTTCACTAGCGG
This sequence comes from Bidens hawaiensis, assembly GCF_021521415.1. Taxonomy (NCBI): domain Eukaryota; kingdom Viridiplantae; phylum Streptophyta; class Magnoliopsida; order Asterales; family Asteraceae; genus Bidens; species Bidens hawaiensis. The sequence continues at coordinate 14,678 of NW_027502608.1, read as the reverse complement.
TTTCTACAGTAAAAGATTCAGGCACACTACAACATTCCATTTTTGCTAACTAACTAAATGACGTAGCTACAAAAATCCTAATCACACCATAATTAAATAATACAGAAGAAGAAATACCGTTTACTAGAAACATACATGTCACAGCATCAGGGATCTGCTTGGCCTGTTCCTGAGCCAGCATGTAGGCCCCGGTCCTTGGCCTAGACTGGTCGGCATCCTTACTTCCGCTTCCCCCAGATTTACCTTCAGTGCATTCCCTTTCCATATGACCCGTCTTACCACATTTGTAATACGCGGGCTTTACATTGCATTCATTAGCATAGTGCCCCACCTTTCCACACTTATAACATGAATTCGTCCCAAGCCTGCATTCTCCACGATGAGCTTTCCCACACTTATGGCACACATCGGAACCAGTACCCCACTTGCACTCGCCACCGTGCACCTTCCCACAAGTCTTGCATGTCTTTCTCTCCCACACTTTTTGCTTCTTATCCTTAGGGTTCCATGACTGAGTGTCCGGTCGTTTAACAGGAGTAACCCATTTCTTTTCTTTCTTCTCTTCCACCACCACATCATCCACAGCCAATTCATCGTAAAACATCTCTCCAAGTTCGACAGTAGAGTCAAAAGTAGCAGGTTTACTAGCCTTGACTAAGGTACGAACGTTCTGTGGAAGTCTCCTAATATAGAACTTAATCCTTTTTGCTTCAGTATTCACCATGTCGGGAACCAACCTAGACATGCGGTTTAATTCAGTAGTGTACTTGCGGTATGTCATCTTACCCGCCCTCAGATTCATAAACTTCATCTCAGCCCTCTCAACTTTAGAATCAGCAAAGAAACGTTTCATGACCATCTCCTTAAAGTCATTCCACCCCGTAATCTCTTCTCGGGTCTTTCTCTATTCCACAGTTTCCCACCAGAACATAGCTTCATCACCAAACGACTAGGTGGCATAACCCACTGCTTGATTGGGACGACACTCGCTAATTCGGAAAACCTTGTCCCCTGCGGTTATCCATTGGAGAGTAGTGATTGGGTCCCCCAAACAAGTCAGCTTCGGCGGGTCGCAACCTTTGAATGACTTGTAGCTACACCCACCTCGGTTTATCCTTCCCTCACAAACTTTCACAGACCATTGCGGTTATCAAAAATAAAATTATATTCAAATAAATTTTATTACGAGGGTATAAGAGTAATATGTACACATAGATTAATTTTAGTAACTACACTCATTAGGCATCTTATTAAACATGAATTATCTTCCAATTTTAAAAGTTAAAAATTGTGAATTTTAAAATTTTGGATTGCAACAAACGTACATTTAAAAATATCTTGAAGTTTTTGTAAAAATTAATAAATCCCAACAAATTTTATCTTACATTATATATTTCTGCTTATTTTGAACACAAATAGTATATTTTGTAGGGAGTTTTTAGGAGCTTTTAGCTTCAAGCTTTTAAGATAATACTCTTACTCAATAAAAAGTTTTGTTCGGTTAAAGGAGGATGGAGCATTTAGGTTAAGAGAAAAACTTGAAGCTAAAGGCTTCTACTAGTAGCGTTTAAAAAATGCTACAAACTTTTAGTATTTAAAAATTTACAAGTTTAGTACTTGAACCTCCATCTAGTTTGTATGAGCTTCTATCTTCAAGCTTTTAAGAAAAAAACTCCTACTCAATAAAAAGTTTTGTTTGGTTGAAGGAGTTTGAAGCTTTTAGGTTAGTTGAATTGAAGCTAAAAGCTCCTACTAGTAGCGTTTAAGAAAATCTACAAGCTCTTAGTATTTAACATTTTCAAGTTTAGTACTTGAACCTCTATCAGTGTTTGTTAATTTATATAATAATTAAACATTTAATATTTTTCAAAATCAACTACTCCCATGACTTTATAAGTAACCATAACTTTTTCGCACGTTAATATTTTCTTAAACAAATTACATCATAAAAAAGAGCATTTCATTCTCTTTTAATTTCAGTATGGTATTGATATACTTCTTTAAGTTTAAAATACTAATATATTATGTGATTACCGGTTAGGATCGGCAACCAGTCGAGTAAGGCAAGCTCGGGTCATATGTAAGACCAAATTAGGGTCGGAACGAGTCGATATAAAAATGGTTAATTTAGTTCGGTTCGTGTCTATACAATTTTGAGTCGAAAGGGGTCAGGTCAGGTTTCAGATTAAAACAATGTTGGTTAGAATAGGATTCGGATCAAAACAGGCTGGTTTAACAAATTATCTATTTGAATTATCGTATATATTTCAGTTTTGCTTCTTGATTTATGCCATCGGTTACACGCGTACTACCTTTGCACGAATTATACATCTACATTCAGGTTATGTGTGCACTATCATTAGGTGAATCATGTACCGACACTAATTATGCGGTTGATGTCAGGTTGTGCGCCCACCCAGCCCTACCGTGCGGGCACCCGGCTAGTTTTATTAATAGCTCCAACTACTATGCCAAACACCTAAACATATCTAATAGGTACGGCTAACAGCTTCCAACTACCAGAAATGTTTGCCAAATATACCCAAAAAATAATTTAAATTCAACTAGCAAAATTTTCATTAATCGGTGATTTTCATTTTCTTTTCAACTTCGAAAAGTCGATTCGTTTATTTATTTTAAATACCATTTGTCATTCACCTTTGGGTTAATACCAAATAATTTCATATATCGACTAATTTCCTAGTTATCATTTTATGATCATACCTACGCACTAACAACAACTAGACGATAATTCATCCACGCACTATTTATTTATCTTATATTTTTATCTTTCTTGCTACACACAATATATAAAGACGTATGTTCTCTCGCACACCCTCTAATTTTCTTATCTTATATATTTACAATCCTCCTATACTTTCATATACTAATTGGTTGTATTACTAAACACAGGGGCGGGTGTATAGTGTAACTTTGAGGTAACCTCCGCTACCTCTCAACTTTTCGTGTATAGTGTAATTTGTTATCATTTTGGGTTAGTTTCCGTGTTTCGTTACCCCTGAAAAAATATTACGTTACCCCTATTTGTTTAAAGCTCAACCAATTTAAAAGTTCACGTCAAATAAAGCCAAAACAAAATTACTAGCCCAGAGCAAATAAAAACCATTAACTTTTTTTTTCTTTTGTTTGAACGAGAAACATCAAACAGAAATAGGTTCAACGATATCATCATTTTTTAAAAGTTTAAATCAAATAAAGCCAAAACAAAGTTTATAGCCCAGAGCAATAAAAACAATAAACCATTTTTTTTTCTATCGTTTGAACGAGAAACATCAAATGGAAACATGCTCAACAAAATCATCATATTGAGGTTATAGCTTTTAATACGTTCTGGATTTGCAAATTCAAGAAAATGGAAATAGATTCGATGAGGTCTCAAATAGTTTGTTAGAAAATATATCAGGCTTCAAACTATTAGATTGGTTTTCCAAGTTTGACTTATCTAAGATAACGACATTTTCATAGATATATTCGAATGATTTTAATAATATAAAGAGGGTGTATTTCAAGTGGTCCTACAACCTTCTATCACATTTTTAATGAAGATGATAAATTTGCAAAATTTGATGGAATGTGTGACCTTTTTCGTGTAATGGTGGAAACCGGAAATCACATCACTTTTCCTTTGGTTTATAGAATATTGAAGCTAGCGTTGATTTTACCGATTGCAACCACAACTGTTTAAATATGTTTTTTTTCTAAAATGAAGCTTATCAATGCGGGTTTTCGCAACCAAATAAGTGATGAGTATCTGACCATTGCTTTAATTAGTGCGGTCGAAAGAGAAAGGTTTGATAAAATAAAAGAAGAGAGTGTACTGGCTCGATTTCAATCTTTCAAAAAAAGAACATGAGAAATTTTCACTCATGTGTTTAATTATATTAATTATCGTGTTTCTACTTTTCTCCTTTTATACGGCAAAAAAATTGAACGTTATCCCTGAAATTTATGTTTAGGTCCGCCAATACACAAACATTACAATGAATAACACCATAGTACAGCATTTAATGAACATTAACTATAGTAAATTGTTGTAAGGCCCCGTTACCGGTAGCCCTACTTTAGTGTTGGATTTACTCATAAACACAGTTCTAAATATCAGAGTTAATTAAAACTTTCGAGGAAATAATAAACTTCAACCAATATATTACATATCCATCATTCTTGTCTTTAACGAACATTCGAATCATTTAAACTTAAAATATTGTCTTTTAAAAACATCATAACAAAACACTTCATTGAGATGCCAGTGTCTTCAAATCCATGCCATGTGCTTCCCTCAAGCAAGTATTCTCATTCTACTCACCTGCGTGCATACTAAAAGTCAGCTACGCTGAGTGAGTTCTAGTTAATCAGACGACATACAATACATTCACATACTGACATATACACCCGAAGGTACACACCTTCATATTTACTTACATGCGTACATACATTCGTACTTTCGTTCATGCTTACATAATACTTCCATTCGTACATATATGTTTTAAGAGCATTTCGCTCGATTAATTTCGCCGATATTAATAGGGTCAGTCCCCTTCATTCGCCGATATTATTAAGGTCGGTTCCCTACATTCGCCGATACTATTAGGGTCGGTTCCCTTCATTCGCCGATACTATTAGGGTCATTTCCCTTCATCTGCCGATACTATTATGGTCGGTTCCCTTCATTCGTACTATTATAACTTACCTGTCCTTTACATACTTTCCTTGACAATACGTGCAATCTCCGAAGAGCGTTCACGTACCATTAACATATCATACATAAATTATTCATACATCACATATATTCATACGTCTATCATTCATACATCATACATATCAATCATACCTTTAACTACCAGTTGACTGCACATGCAATATCCGAAGATCGTTCACACACCGTCAAGAAATCATCATACATAAATCATACAAGTCATACACTTACCACTTAAGTTAATTGTATTAACTATCACATAGAGTATGCACACAGCCCCGAAAACATAATAAGGAAGTGGGGCTAGAAACTCACCTAAACTCGGTTACGTTCACTGTTAATCGTTATTCCCTTCTTGAGCTGAGCACGACTAACTTGGATCGGGATCGGTTTCCTTGGTGAATTCGGCTTGAGAGAGAGAGAGACTAGAGAGAGAGCTTAAGTGTGTGTTTTGAGAGGTGTATGGAATATGTGTGAATGAATGAAAAATGGGTATTAAGGGTTTATATATTTATTGGTCATGGGCTTAGCCCATGGTCTTTCCTTCTTTCCTTCATAACCCAAGTCCATAACCCATATTCATTTACCCAACACTAGCCCGACTCGTAATAACTCCTATTTCATTTATTAACCGAAATTAGAAAAATGGGATGTTACAAGTCTTCCCTCCTTAAAGAGGTTTCGTCCCCGAAACCTAACTACTGCATAAACAAATTTGGATAAAATTTGCGCATCTCTTCTTCAACTTCCCAAGTGGCATCCGATCCTTTGCGATGCTTCCATATCACTTTCACTAGTGGAATAACTTTATGACGAAGCTGCTTCTCCTTGTGGTCAACTATCCCGATTGGTTGCTCAATGTAGTTCAGCTGTTCATCAATCTCAATGTCCATTAATGGCACGTGCGACGTGTCATCAGCTAGACATTTTCTCAGATGAGAAACATGGAAGGTTGAGTGAATTCCTTCTAACTCTCCTGGCAAATCTAACTTGTAAGCCACTTCACCTACTCGATCTAAAATCTTAAACGGTCCAATGTACCTCGGACTCAATTTTCCTCTCTTCCGGAAACGGATAAATCCTTTCCAAGGCGAGACCTTGAGCATCACATTGTCACCAACGCTAAACTAAATCGGTCATCGCCGCTTATCAGCATACGACTTCTGTCTGTCTTGAGCAGCTTTCATTCTCGCTTTGATCTGATCGAACTTTGAAGAGGTTTCTTGCAAAACCTCTAGGCTTCCCATCTCCTTCTGACCAATCTCTCCCCAACATACTGGAGTTCTACAACGTCTTCCATACAAAATCTCGAACGGTGGCATACTAATACTTGAATGGTAGCTGTTGTTATAAGAGAACTCTGCCATATGCAGATGATCGTCCCAACTTCCTTCAAAGTATAAAACACAAGAACGTAGCATATCCTCAAGGGTTTGGATCGTCCTTTCAGACTGTCCATCTGTTTGAGGATGATACGTCGTACTGATGTTCAATCTTGTTCCCATGGCTTCATGGAACTTATTCCAAAACCTCGAAGTAAAACGAGTATCTCTATCAGACACAATCGATAGCAGTACTCCATGTTTAGACACAACCTCTTTGATGAACAAGCTTGCTAACTTTTCTGACGAGATGGCCTCTCGTATAGGCAGAAAGTGAGCACTCTTGGTCAAACGGTCCACAATCACCCAAATGGTATCATGATGCTTAGCTGTACGAGGTAGCTTAGTTATGAAATCCATGGTGATGTGTTCCCATTTCCATTCTGGTATCTCCAAAGGTTGCATCTTTCCATAAGGCTTCTGGTGCTCTGCCTTGACTTGTAAACAAGTTAAGCACTTGCTGACATAATCTACCACGTCATTCTTAATTCCTGGCCAACAATAGTCTCTTTTCAAGTCTTGGTACATCTTTGTAGTTCCTGGATGAATCGAATACCTTGACTTATGAGCTTCATCTAAGAATCGACTTATGAGATCTCCATGGCGTGGAATCCACATACGGTCAAACCTAGTCTTAACACCATGCGTGTTTTCCATCAACTCGTCTTGCTGACCGAAAATCCTTTCTTTCTTTACTAGCCCTTCATCTACCAGCACTTCTGACTGCACCTTGATGATTTCTTCAAATAGGCTTGAGTTCATAATCAACTGGTATGACTTCACGGTTGCAATGACTTCCTCATTCTTACGTCTTAGCGCATCAGCGACCACGTTAGCTTTACCAGGATAGTACTTAATGTCGCAGTCGTAATCCTTTATCAGTTCTAACCGTCTTCTCTGCCTCATGTTCAGCTCTTTCTATTCGAAGAAGTACTTTAAACTCTTATGGTCTGTGTAGATGGTACACTTAGTACCGTACAAATAATGTCTCCATATCTTGAGAGCATGCACTACTGCTGTTAACTCTAAATCATGGGTTGGATAAGTACTCTCATGGACTTTCAACTGTCTAAACGCGTAAGCTATCACCTTTCCTCGTTGCATCAACACGCAACCTAACCCACGATGCGAAGCATCAGTACAACAACCAAATCCTCGTCACCATCGGGTAAAGCAAGAATTGGAGCTTGCGTGAGTCTCTTCTTTAACTCCAGAAAAGCCTCTTCTTTAAACTTACCCCAACTGAATACTATCGACTTCCGGGTCATACCGGTCAACGATGCGACTATCTTGGAGAAACCTTCGATGAATCTCCTATAGTATCCAGCTAACCCTAGGAAGCTTCGTATATCAGTCGGATTCTGTGGAGTTTTCCAATTTGTTATCGCTTCAATCTTAGCGGGGTCCACCATAATCCCTTCGGGATTAATCACGTGACCTAGAAATTACACTTCTCGCAACCAGAATGCGCATTTCAAAAACTTAGCATACAACTTCTCTTCCTTCAGAGTCTCCAATACCTCTCTCAAATGCTTAGCATGATCAGTCTCGTTCTTTGAATAAATCAATATATCATCGATGAAGACGATAACTGATTTATCTAACATCAGCTGACACACCCTATTCATCATGTCCATAAATGCTGCGGGAGCATTCGTCATACCGAATGACATCACGAGAAACTCGTAGTGTCCATACCGTGTCCGAAACGCCGTTTTAGGGATGTCTGCCTCTTTCACCTTCAGCTGATGATAGCCTGATCTGAGATCTATTCGTGAGAACCAACTTGAACCTTGTGGTTGATCAAACAGATCGTCAATCCTTGGAAAAGGATATATATTATTTACCGTAAGCTTGTTCAACTCGCGATAGTCTATGCACATCCTCATACTTCCATCCTTCTTCTTAACAAACAACACTGGCGCGCCCCAAGGGGATACACTTGGCCTTATGAAACCTTTGTCGAGGAGTTCTTGCAGTTGGGACATCAATTCTTTCATTTCAGACAGTGCTAGACGATAAAGTGCTTTCGCGATGGGCTGGGCCCTGGTATTAAATCTATCTGGAATTCTATCTCACGTTCCGGTGGCAGCCCCGAAGATCCTCAGGGAATACTTCTGGGTAGTCGCACACGATAGGAACGTCTTTCATTTCTTTCATCTCGTCCGTAGCGTTGACAACATACGCCAGGTAGGCACCGCACCCTCGCCTTAACAAACCTTCGGCTTTCATCATTGAAATGACGTTAAACCCTGAACTTTTCTTATCACCTTAAACCGTCACCGCACTACCATCTAATGACTTTAGCTTTATCATTCTACTCTTACATACTATACGAGCTTCGTATTCGGATAACCAATCCATTCCCAAGACTACATCAAACCCTCCTAAGGTCATAACATACAAAGTAACAGGGAACTCATGTCCCTCTAATTCTATATTACAGTTCTTAACCATTTTCCTTATTTTCACCGAGTTGTCACTAGTAGTTTCTACTTTGAAGGTTTCAGACACTCGGCAACATTTCATTTTAGCTAATTTACTAAATGTTGTAGCTACAAAACTTCTATTCGCACCCGAATCAAATAACACTGAAGCATAAATTCTGTTTACTAAGAACGTAGCAGTCACAACATCAGGAATCTGCCTAGCTTGTTCCTGGGTCAGCATGTAGGCTCTATTCCTTGGCCTTGCTTGATCAGCATCTTTCTTCTCACTCCCTCCAGCTTCACCACTCGTACAAGTCCTCGGCAAGTGACCTGTCTGTCCGCACTTATAACACGCGGGCTTCGCATAGCAATCTTGAGCAAAGTGCCCCATCTTACCACATTTGTAGTAGGCATTTGACCCTGATCTACACTCCCCACCATGGGACTTCCCACACTTGCGGCACACCTCAGACCCAGTGCCTCACTTGCACTCTCCAGCGTGCATCTTTCCGCACGTCCTACATGACCTTTTCTCCCACACTCTCGGTTGCTTGTTCTTGGGGTTCCACATCCGAGTACCCGGGTCGTTTGCAGGCGCGACCCATTTCTTCTCCTTCTTCTCTTCCATGGCCACCTCATCCGTCAAGTCCTCATAAACCGTTTCCGCGAGCCCCACAGCAGAATCAAAAGTACCTGGTTTACCAGCCTTGACCAAGACGCGACATTCTGTGGCAGTCCCCTAAGGTAGCATTGATCCGCTTGGCCTCGTTGTTCACCATATCTGGAACCAACCTTGACAGACGGTTGAATTCAGTGAGGTATTCGCGGTGCGACATCTTACCCTCCTTCAAACTCAAGAACTTCATCTCAACCTTCTCTACCTCTGCATCAGCACATAATCGTTTCATCACTAACTCAATTCAGATCATCTCATCTCAAGGCTTGATCTCCTCGCGACTCTTCCTCTGCTCAACTGTCTCCCACCAAGTACATCGCCTCCTCACCGAATGATTGGGTAGCATACCCCACAGCTTGGTCAGGACGGCATTCGCTAATTCGGATAATTTTGTCCATCGAGGTTATCCATTGGAGAGTAGCGATTGCGTCTCCCAAGCCAGTTAGCTTTGGTGGATCACAGCCTTTGAAAGACTTATAGTTGCACCCACCTCGGCCTCTTTTCCTATCATCGACCTTCACCGACTTAACCACACTTGATTCTTCCCTCTCTCCTTCATCATCCTTCCTACCATCACCTTCCGCCCTTTCAGCGGTTCTTTCTCGGCCTCCAGCAGACTTATCGGGATTCCAGTTCTTCTCAACAGCTGCTAACCCGCCTGAGCAATGGCAGCTTGAACAGCTGGTCCAGTTGATACCCTTCGTTGTTACCCGATTTCCACCGGCTGCACTTCCTTCTCCCTCAGCATTAGTAGTTTCTTCTACTGACGGTTCTCGGACAACACGCGGCCTACCACGACGTCCCGTACGTCCTCCTCTTCCAGCAGCTTTTTTAGCTCCGGCCATTCGTATTCTATAATGAAACATAAATGTCATCACTTAAGGAACCATAGTACAAGGATAGTAAGGCTAACAGGTAATAACAGTGGCCAGCTGCGAATAGTTGTTAACGTTACTCTCCGTGTCATATACACTTCCTCTTATGAGTCTATTTGTGCTAATTCTACTCTAGCAGTTAGACATCAAACAGTTCATATCATCACATACTCCTATCCCTAGAAATTAAGCTAGCATTCATACATTCTTATTTATCAATCATGCAAACATTCATTCATTATTCTACTTTACATGTGAATCTAATCACATACTTTACCTTCACTTAGCTTGCTTGAGTGACACATGGCATTCTCGCACTGGCATCTTCTTTCTTTTATTATTTTTAACCCATTCTCTGTTCGAGTCTAAGCATGTAGGATGCTTAAATCTCTCGAACTTTGCTCTGATACCACTTGTAAGGCCCCGTTACCGGTAGCCCTACTTTAGTGTTGGATTTACTCATAAACACAGTTCTAAATATCAGAGTTAATTAAAACTTTCGCGGAAATAATAAACTTCAACCAATATATTACATATCCATCATTCTTCTCTTTAACGAACATTCGAATCATTTAGACTTAAAACATTGTCTTTTAAAAATCATAACATAACACTTCATTGAGATGCCAGTGTCTTCAAATCCATGCCATGTGCTTCCCCTCAAGCAAGTTGTCTCAATCTACTCACCTGCGTGCATACTAAAAGTCAGCTACGCTGAGTGAGTTCTAGTTAATCAGACAACATACAATACATTCACATACTGACATATGCACCCGAAGGACACACCTTCATATTTACTTACATGCGTACATACATCCGTACTTTCGTCCTTATCTTTCATACTTACATAATACTTCCATTCGTACATATATGTTTTAAGAGCATTTCGCTCTATTAACTTTGCCGATATTATTAAGGTCAGTTCCCTTCATTCGCCGATATTATTAGGGTCGGTTCCCTACATTCACCGATACTATTAGGGTCAGTTCCCTTCATTCGCCGATACTATAGGGTTCCCTTCATTCGCCGATACTATTAGGGTAGGTTCCCTTCATTCGTACTATTATAACTTACCTGTCCTTTACATACTTTCCTTGACAATACGTGCAATCTCCGAAGAGCGTTCACGTACCATTAACATATCATACATACATTATTCATACATCACATATATTCATACGTACATCATTCATACATCATACATGTCAATCATACCTTTAACTACCACTTGACGGCACATGCAATATCCGAAGATCGTTCACACACAGTCAAGAAATCATCATACATAAATCATACAAGGCATACACTTACCACTTAAGGTAAGTGTATTAACTATCACATCGAGTATGCACACAGCCCTGTAAACATAACAAGGAAGTGGGGCTAGAAACTCACCTAAACTCGGTTACGTTCACCGTTAATCGTTATTCCCTTCTTGAGTTGTGCACGACTAACTTGGATCGGGATCTGTTTCCTTGGTGAATTCGGCTTGAGAGAGAGAGATAGAGACTAGAGAGAGCTTAAGTGTAACGATTCCGACGAAACCCGGTATACCCTAACCGGTAGACAATAGTTACGTCATATTTATGTCGGGTACATGAATTACCATAGTAATTATACGAGAATACATGGTTCACTGTATTGATTGTACGGAATATATAATTCATCGTATTGAATATGCGATTAAACGATCGATAGTTATTGAAACCCGAACAAATCGAGGGTTCAATTATAGACGATATCTATAATATTTAGTGATGTTACGAAGCATTAATGCTTCGGGATAAGTAAAGTACGGCACAGAAAAAGAATTTCGATTTAATGGTAAGTCGGTACATTAAACGAAACCTTCATACCAAACCGAGTAAGAGATGATCGATCAAGCCGAAAAAGATGCGCATTTATTAATAATATGATGTTTAAGTCAATAAATGTCATGGTTAAGTTTTTTTAAAGTTTTTAAATCGGTTTTATATAAATTTCATTTTTTAAAGCCGATAAAAACGACCGTTTTAGCCTCGTTTTAAGCCGAATTAAACATTTAACCGAAAAAAGAACTGAACCAGATTATCCAAAACATTATCCGGATATCCGAAATCCAAACATGTGGCTAGGAATAGAGAGGAGGGTCCCACCCCACCCCCCTAAGAGTTTCGATCGGATGGGGGAGTATCCCCTATTCTTTCATTTCTTTTTTTCATCCAACATTCAACATCCATCTTCAATTCTCTCCACATTTCACTCAAAAACCGAGATTTGGAGCAAGAAAACCGAGGTAAAGAACGAGTTATTTACGTGTTCATCTTCGTTTTTTGAGTTTATTTGCAAGAAAATGAGGTTTCCAAAGATGATAAAACCGATTCTTGCATGATCAAGTGATGTATACGGGTTATACAAGGGATCTTGGTCCAAGAAAGGAGTTAAACGAACCAAAAACGAATTTTTACGGTTTAAATCTTTGTTTTTGAATCATAACCGAAACTATAGTGTAAGAGGCTTGATCGTGAGTGTAACTTGCTTGGTATTGTGGTATGTTGGTTGTAGGTTCTGTGTTTAGTGGTAGATAAGGCGGAAAGACGAGTTTATTGCTTGTAGTGGCGGAAAACAAAAGGTATATTCGGTTATGTTCGGTTTTGGAGTTTTTGGACAGATTGTGGTAGGTTTAGAGTTAGGTCATGAAATTATACAGGAATTATCTACACATGAAAATATGAGTTCTGTGAATTTTTGGTAATTTTTGGACAAAGGATGAATATTTGGTGAATTTAATGCTCGGTTTTGGCCAAAAATGGTGGAAAATAGTTAAATATCATGAAAAATTCTGGAAAATTGCAGATAAGCTTTTTATTACATTTATAAGTCACATACAAAATTTTAGGTCAGTTGGAGAAGTCTAAGTAGGCTTTCGTTAAACGAGTTCTAGGGTTTTCTAGCTTGGTTTTAGTGAAAATGGCATGTAAAAAGAGATTTTGGTTCTGGAAAAATACAGGGGACTATGTGGATGGCAGGGGACATCCAGGAAAAATTTGGATTTTTCTAGATCGTTTGCTATTTACGACATATTTAGTGTTTAAATGGTGATTAAAAATAGATAAATAAATTTTAAAATAGAAATTAATTCTGGAAATATTTTTATAAAATTCCCCACTGTCAAAAAGTGATTTGTGCAAAATTTCAAGATCCGAGATCAAACGGATAATTATTTGTGCAAAAACAAACTTTTAAAGTTTAAAACGCGTAAACCGGTAAAGTTCGCTTAAGCGAGCTGACTGGTGTATAAAACCCTAAAAATGAATTGTTTTCATATAATTGAGTTAAACAAGTAAAAATAAATCATCCGAAAATAATTCGGATGATTTGGGTATTTTTAACCGATTTAACAGTTTCCGGTACGCCAAAGACGGAAACGGGTCCCGCGGCCAATCGGGGCGTCTAAACCGATCTCAAATTTCACAACTTTAATAAATTATCAGCCACACCACTACTTTCGGGTCGTGTGTGACCAAACTCATTTTGAAACGTAAAATGGGATAACCGTTCTAGCACGCAAAACGAGAAAAACGACTAATAGTAGTGACCATGGAACTCTAAACGATATCACAATCTGAGTCCGGAGAAGTGTTTCTGGGTTAACATTGCCCCCAGAACTGGTACAAGTGCTGGGTTAATAGTGTCCCCAGATGTACCGGTTAACTTGGTTAAAGTTATATTAATAATGAGTGTATAGTAACGATCGTAGGGATCATATTACAGATTGGACGTGTTAACTGATAATGATTGTTGTTACCTGCTTGCATGTGCTAAGGTGAGTTTCACGAGCCCCTTTTTCAGAATTGTTTTCAAATATTTTCCCGGGGCGGAAACATATTACTACTGAAATGTTTAAGTACATACTGAACGCATGGATTTGCGTGGATTTATATATATATATTATTGTACGGGAATCGTACGGAAATGTACTAAGATGGTAATTGTCTGAGTTGCTAACATTCTAAGGCCCCGGAACACGAGTGATTAACTGAAAGCCGGTAGAGTGTGGATAGTACTATTGGTCTGACAAACCCAACTGGTCCGGCATGGATTTGCTGATGTTTCCCAGCCAGTTGCACATGTCTATTTTGTTGTTGATATATATTTTGTTATGTGATGTTAGACATAGCGGTTTGGGGTAGGTCCGTGGGCGGGGATATGCCACGGGGGTTGTGTGTGATAGTCAGAGGTTTCACTTGTGGGCTCAGCATAATTACATCGATAATATTATATTTTGATAATGATTTATCATGTTTACCTCGAAATGTGAAACTCACCAACTATTCGTAGTTGACCCGTTTTCTCACATGCTTTTCAGGTACAACTAAGATGAAGTGATTGCTTACGTGCTAAGTGCTTGATGTGTGTAAGATTTGCGTGCGGGATGTTAGGTTACATTATAATAAATAGAATTATGTATCGTATTGTATGATGTGTGTATCACCTAGACGGTAATGAAATACGAGATAATGAATTTTGAAGTATATTAATGCATTCAGTTTTCTTTATAAACAATGTGTTGATATTAGAGACGTCTGTTGCATCCCGTTTACGTTTCCGCTGCGGTTA
>NW_027502607.1:0-47671 GCF_021521415.1 Bidens hawaiensis | reverse complement strand
TATTTTCGGGTTGAGATGGTGACTCGAATCCTTGTTTTGATAAAAGGGAAACGACTTCAAGGTCGGTGGCTAGCGCGGCTTCAACCCAAAGGGCTATTGACTTTGTATGGTCTTGAACCATGGTGCGGTTGGTTGCAATTGATTCGGCTGTTGTACTTGCTTTTACAGCTTCGTTATATACAGACATGAAACTATCGATTGTTGGTAAAGGGTTTATGGCTTTTGACATTGAGCAAAGATTTGAGAACATGCTGCAAATGGGATATAATGGTTTATCGCAATAATCATACAAAACTATATGAAATGTTTAAAATAGACCTGTACACATATCGAGCCTTCAATGAAGTGTTAGGCGGGAAGTTTGTTTATGTAATTAACAGGCATACATGATAATATTTTTTGTCTATTATTTATCCAAATGAACATGAGCACATGGACTCGTTCATTCATTTATGTCTGTTCATTTAAATTCGTTTAAGCTCATTCATTTACGTTTTGCTTAAGTTCGGGTGTTTACATTTAATCTGGTTTTAATAACTTTTTAGACCCCACACATTGTTACTCGCATTCAACTTTAATTGGTTTTAGGTCAGTTATGTCCGTTCATCTCTGTTCAGTTATGTTCATTCGTGAACAGTTCGTTTATACTGTTAAAGAACGAAGATAAATGAGCAACAACACATTCATTTTCTTGATGAACGAACGCAAACAATAAAACCTCATTCATTTACTTGTTCGTGTTCGGTCGTTTGTTCAGTTAAAACTAGCCAAACAAACAGAAACATGCTCTGTTCGTGTTCATTTGGATTGTTGCAGGCCTAGTTAAAAGACTCTTGAGTGACGGTTACCTTAAACTTCTGAGAAGAGCTTCTGTAACAAGTGACTCTTGCAAAGCTTCAGCTGCAGCTATTGAAGCAAGATTTCTCCTTTGCATAGCATCCTTACAATACAGAAAAACATTTATTATCATACTTTAAAATATAAGAGCATATACGTTTATAACCTTTTATACCTGTCCAAGTTTTGCTATGTTTAATGAGACTGCGTCAAGAGGCTCACTACCATCAGTCCATTTCTTTTCATGAAGTGTAATTCCCAAAGCAGTCTTATCCACCATTGCGGGAGTCTCACATAAGCTAGCTTTGACTTTTTCAATGGTTGGAAAATCATCTTGACTGTGTGCATCGCTTAATCGTCTAGAAAGAGCAGCCTGCAAAATAAAAATGGCGCATCCTATATTAGAAGACAAAAGGTTCACTGAGCGTTCGGTGAACCGTTTGGCGAGAAGTTCTTTTATTTAATAAACGAACAAATATGAACAAGAATTTTGTTCATTAACAAATGAACATGAACACATGTCTCGTGAATGTTCATTATTTCATTTGCGTTCGTCCTTTGACATTCGTTTATATTTGTGTAAGTTTATCAGTTTACATGCGTTAATGTATTCATTTAAAAGTTTTTGGCCCATCATAACTTGGTCTAGTTTTAATAACTTTTTAGGCTCAACACGTTGTCTTTCACATTACTTTTATTCTTTGAACTAGTTTATTCAGATACATTCGTTCAGCTATGTTTGTCCGTTTACGTTCTTGAACAGTTCGTTTATACGGTTGACGAGCGAACACGAACAGGTTCATTTTGTTAACGAACAGGAACACAAAAACCCCATTCGTTTAATTGTCCGTGTCTGATTGATTGATAGGTTGATGTTAAATGAGAACACACAAACATGCGCCATTTGTGTCCATTCCATTCGCTTTCAACTTACAAGCTAAGAATATATAACCAAACTGGTTTATGAATTTGATATATAGATATTAGGTTATTAGTATTGCATAATTAGAGTTCATTTGTATTTACCTGAGTTTTCAAAATAGCTTGCAAATCCACCTTACTTTTACTAACACTTTTCTCTTTTGTTTCTGAAGCTCCGGGTGTTTCGTCCCAGTTTTTCCTACTTGACTTTGAAGATGACCCCGTTGACTTAGTAGATGATCCGGTTGACTTTATGGAAGACCCAATCTCAGAACCAGAAGTTGTCATCTTTTTCTTGTTACTCGAATCCGTCCCTTGAGAAACCTTAACTCCACCAGACAACCGCCGTGCTGGCGACATCGACATTTTTCTTGAACACGGCGATGTTTTTCTTGCATTAGGTGAAGGTTGTCTGTATCTTGAAGGTACAATAATGGCGGGCTCTTTTGCAGCCTTTCGGTTCTCTTCTTTGGCTGCAACTAAGCTAGGAACTACACACTTTGAGGGTACTGGGGACGATGATCGTTTTTCTTTGCCAGCTGGCGATGGGTCCCGCTCAACTGTGGTCTTTTTGCCTGCTGATGTTGGTCTTTGTTGCTTCATGCTTGGGCTTGAAAACCTTTGAGGCTTTTCACAAGTCTTTGTTGGTTCATTAATGTTATTTGTATTCTCCTGGTGCAAGTGCTTGTCTGGTTCTACCCTGTTTAACAACAAATAACACTAGTATTAAGTATGTTATGTGGTTACCTGTGGAAAATCAAACTGCTCAGTCAAACACTTGGTTCAATGATTTAAAGTTTAAACAAATATAGACCAAAACTTCTTTTTATGTTACTTGTATAATTTAAAAAATGTGTCGAGTTTCATGGAATATTAAATGACATACGTGTAAAATCTAACAAATGTTGCATTTGATTATGGAAACTAGCAGTTTTTAGGGAATCAATTTTCTCAAGTTAGGGCTTTTGATAGTGAATTCCAACACCTTAACTTAAATTAGATAAAATTAAAAAAAAAAAACCTTATTTCATCTTAATGTTGGTGAATATGTGTGACCTTGCAAGAGCTCACGCGACTAGCTGTTATTTCCACTTGATATTGGCGAATAAGGTTAATGCCCTTTGATATTGGCGAATAAATGCCTAAAGCATTTGATAAAAAAAAAACAGCTTTAATTCATATACATTGTACAAATGATTCACCTGCCAAATCAAATGCTTCAAAAAATCTAAAAATCTATGGTTTCACCTAACCAAGCATTTACCCAGCATTGAGTCTCTGTCACGTGAAACAACTTATTGTGAAAAGATGGCAATTTTTCCCCATAAAGAGATAAGAACGGTTTAAGCTTCTCACATCTAATAATTAGTTTTGCGTTGTATTTTGTTTAAACCATCCTGATCTGCTTGGTTTGAAAATAGCATGTTTGATGGGAAAAAAACCATCTTTTCACAGTTTCACGTAATAGAGAATCAATGCTGGGTGAATGCTTAGTCGCTGAAATCATGGATTTTTAGATGTCTTTGAGGCACCTGATCTGGCAGGTGAATCATTTCTACAATGCATTTGAATTAAAAGCTGTTGTTTATCAAATGCTTCAGGCATGTATTCGCCAATATTAATTACAGAGAGATAATAGGCAATATAGGCTAAAGCTTTATTCGCCAATATCAAAGGACACTAACCTTATTCACTAATATCAAGTGGAAATAATATCTAGTCAGGTGAGCTCTTGCAAGGTCACACATATTCACCAACAAATAAGGCTTTTTATCTGACACCCCTCTTACATTCTCGGGTAGTGAACGCCTACAAACAAATACTTATTCACTGATAAACTACTACCCTATTTGTAATTGAAGAAAAATGCCAGCCTCCTAAGTGATTAAATGCCCCCCTTGTTTTAAAAAACATACTTACACTTGAACACATAAATGAAATTAACCGAAACCCCTAACCTCAGTTTTAATCTCCTTGGGCTGATGGACAGCTGCGTGTAATAACAAACGAACACAACAAGAATGGAATTCGATTTCAATTCCTTCAAATCCTAATTCCTGTTAAAATGTTCAGATTCCAAATCCTTAGCAGATTCCAATTCCAATTCCATTACATTCTGTGAAACGAACGCGCTCTAAAATTATGTGAGTGAATCTAGCAAATTATAGAGTGGGGTTATGAATGCAAATTATAGGATGGGGAGAGAAAATGTAATGATTTTTTATAAATTTTGGAAAACTTTGTTTGCTACTATTTATTTTTTAACTAGCTTTAGAGCCCATGTGATGCACGGAAAGCTCAAAAGAATACAATTAAACTATAGAATTTAAATGATTAAATAAAAAAAACTATATTTTATCAAATTAAATAGTTTAATAAGTTCAAATTAAATTTTATAAGGAATATTCATACGAATGCGTGGTTAATTCTCACGCAATTTCTTCATATCATGAAAAGGATGAACATATTGATATGATTTTATAAGTTGTAATTATATTCTTTTAATGGGATAACGAATTCTAACAAAAGATGATATAAAAAGAGAACATCACATATAGATTAACATGACTAAAACACACTTTTGTATTACAAATTTGAAAGAGGTGGATGAGAACTCAATGGATTCATAAAGATTGAATGAATGCGTAATAATAAAATTGTTATTCATTCATAATTTCTTTTTCTTTTATCTTCTTATATAAATATCGTTCATTAATTTTTACCACATTCATCTTTTACAATGAAAAGCATGTATAAGTTGATTTAATAAAAAAGGTAGCTATGATTTCATTAAAGATATAAATATTTTTACTACACTGACATAAATATCAACATATTTTTAATCTCTATAATTTATATAATTAGTTATTTGATTAAATGATTGACTGATATGTTTTAATTATACTGACATAGATAAGTTTCATTAAAGATGGAAAAATATTTTGAGCGGGAAATTTTGGCTAAGAATTAATCTTTAGTGACATGTGTCCTAGTTATTTTACTTTATTAGAATATGTAGATATATGTTGAACTATGCAGTCGATATCCCTGATATAACGCCGATATATCACTGGGAATTTCTTTTACTTATTGCATTTTGTTTGGCATTAATAAGTTTTTTGATCTTTTATTTGAAGATTAATCTGTTAAAATTCAAGGTTTTACTGTCAAATTTTTTTTACCTTTATGCAATGAAATTTTGATTATTTACTTTTAATATTTGTTTGATCTATGAAAACTCAATTACGTGGCCAAAAAAAACTTGATTTTGCCTCGAAACCAAACTGTGTTTGATAAAATGCCTATGAGAAATTGTGTCATACCATATTGGCATGTTCTATCAGAGTTTTAATTGAAAACCAATCGAAAAGATCTGGCTAATAATTAAGAAGGATTCTTTTTGTGGAAGCTGGTTTAATGATTATATGTATCGGGCTAATTTGATAATGCGTTTTTATAAAGGATTTATTTTTGTTTGATTTGATTGCTTCTATAAGTAATTTATCTTTTATTTTCATGTGAATCTAATTATTTATGAGATGTAGATTAAGGTTGAATCAGGTTAGATATTTAGTGGCAAATGGATAATTAGCGCTTGATTCATAATCTTTTTTGGTTTTCTTGAACATTAAATAATGTGTTTGAAAGGAATCAAGGTATTGTTTTGATTCATGGTAAGAAATGGGTTAGACCATGCATAGTGGTCTACTGGATAATCTCTTATGGGTAGGGCTGTTCAATATGGTTGTCGTGAAAACCTAGTTATCGCTTATAAATAATTGTAGTCATACCTTGTTCTTGCAAATCACAAGTTAGCGCATATAACCTGGTTCTCGCAAAATCACTATGACTACCATAACTTCTTTTTCACACATGTGTCTCACAATTCACATAAATTTGCCTTTACTTCATCACTAACAAACGTGTATTGGGGAAGACTATGACTGAGCCCTCCTTAATCACAAGCAGTCTCCTTGGAAGACTATTATTTCACAGCATAATAAGAAGTTAAGAACAATAAGTTAAATAAGATTGAAAGCTATCATGAACCGTTGTAACAAATCATCATGGTAGTTAGTTTCGCTTTCTTCTTATTTTATCAATCTCATTACATCGCATTGTCAACTATCATAACGTAATATTTCTATATAAGTATCAGAATTTACAATCCCAGTATTTTAATTACTTTTTCTTACGCTAGCTAACTCACAAACCCTTCTAACACTATTTTAAATTCACTCATTTTAACGACTGCGGTACTAAAATCGTTAACCACTTAGGAAGGATCATCTTAATTTGCACAAATATTGATATCGTTAGGTTACAAACCTTTTTTTAATTTAGTATTTTTTTTAAATTATATATATTTTAAGAAACTATATAATTATTAACATAGTTTTTATATAAGATATTAGTCATATATTTTTTTTTCTTAAATTTTTTTATAAATAAATAAAAGAGACAATAAACAAATAAAAGAGACGAAACATACATTGCCATTGCCCATTGGTCATAAACAATGTGTCACACGTTGGAATTGGAATCTATTTTGGTAAATTATTGTTAAAAGCAAAAATATTTGTACAAATTTTAATTTCAAGGTTTCGATGGCTGCCATGGTTCCAAGATATGCCAAAGAAAACATTTTTGATATTGACACTTTGTGTTCAGAGTTTGTGGTGAGTAAAATATCAAGAGGTGGTCAGGATGGTGAAGAAACACTAAGTGACCCCGGACAGATTACGGATAATCTGGGGGTTAAGTAGATGTTTCCCACGAGGGTTAGGTCCGGCAAAGATGGTTATTCTTCTAATGATCTGCAAAACAGACACCGTGAGCTCGTCACTGAGAAGGGGGGGTTCCTCCTTGTGACCACCCTCCGGCGTGAGAATCAGACTAGATTGCATGTAGACTTCCAAGTTCCTCCCAATTTGGGCATGGAACTCTTTGTCCATCAGGCGTTGGTATGTGGACCCGGCATTCTTAAGTCCGAATGGCATCATTTGATAACAAAATGTGCCATCGGGTGTCCGAAAAGCGGTTTTGTCCTGATCGTCAACGACCATGTGAATTTGATGGTATCCCTTATACGCATCAAGGAAGCATTTAAGGCGAAACGGTGCTAACGAATCTACCTTAAGATCAATTTCGGGTAACGGGTAACAATCTTTGGGGCATGCTTTGTTTAAGTCTTTGAAATCTATGCACATACGCCATTGTTTGTTAGACTTCGGTACCATAACGGGATTTGCAACCCATGTTTGATATCTGCTAACGCGTACGATGCCCGCGTCAAGGAGTTCCTTAACTTGGGTTCTACACGCGTTAGCTTGTTCCGCCCCCATTACTCTGCGCTTTTGTATGACTGGCGTAAAAGCCGGGTCACACTTGAGCTTATGCTCTGCCTTACTTCGAGGTACACCAGTCATGTCAGCTGGTGTCCACGCGAAGATGTCAGCATTTTTCTGTAGTAAGCGTTGGAGTAAGGTGCGCGTAGGATCAGTGACTGTTGGGCCAATGGTAACGGCCTGGTCAGGGTATTTGCCATTGAGGGCCCATTTTTCTGGTTCGGTGATGGTTGGTTTAGCCATCTTTGGTTTGGGTTTAGATGAGACAGATGCGATGCATACCTGGGGAATACCGGTGATCATCGCTACACCCTCAGCTGTTGGCCATCCCATCATGCCGTCGACTAAAGATACCACGGCATTGAATCTTGCCATCCCGTCTCTCCCGAAGAGAATGTCGTGTGTGGTGTGGCTTCCTCATCACGACAAAGTCCACGTCTTCTGTGCAGAAGTGTTTCCCGTCTATGAGAATGACGGGGAAAGATAGGATACCCAGGGGGGTGTTTGTGCTGCCGTCGAACCCTTCCATCGAGGCGTAAACCGTTTCCAGGTGTTCATTGTCTTCGTCGTCTAGCTTGTCGAAGAACTGCCTGTACATAGCCGTTGACGAGGCGCCGTTGTCAGCAAGAGTGCGGGAAGTGATGTAGTGCCCCAGCTGGCTTTTGATGACGATAGGGCCTTCTTTGCTGGGTCCTCCTGGCACTCGCGGGAAGCGCACCTCAGCTTCCTTCCACGCGCATGGTTCTGTCGTTCGTCTTTTTCTTCCTTTGATGTTACTATGAACCATGTGGATGCTGATGTCAACGGGCTTTCGTCCGTTGCCTTTATATCGGTTATCATTCCTCCCTCCATTCTTGATTGATGCCACAAGGTGTGTAAGTCTTCCATCCTTGACGAATGTTTCAACAATATCTTTCAAGGATGTACACTCCTCAGTGTTGTGACCCTTTGTCCCGTGGAAGTCACAGGATTTGCTCTGATCCACATTAGGTCGCTGCCGGATCATTGGAGCTTTCGGCCATGGGAGTTTTTCGGTGGCAAATATCTCCGTGACGCTTTTGGTGAGTGGCGTCCACCAGTGTTTTCGGCTTGATGGGTGCGTGTTATCCCTTCCGCCTACTAGAGGGCGAGAGCTGGATGAGGTGTCAAAGTTTACCCTTGACTGCCAAATACCTAGCTTCCTCTTTTTGTTTTGCCGGGCGGTCCGAACGTTGTTTTCTCTAGTCCTCTGCGTGTAGAGGTGTGTATTCTGGGGAAGATCCCTACCCAGTTGCTTCTCCGTTTCGGCAAAGCGCTTGGCCGCCGTCATGATGGCATCCCATGTGGATGGCATGCCGTCCTTACCCGTCAACGTGCGGATAAGCTCTGGGTATTCGGCGCCCTGGATGAAAGCGGCGCGAACAAGATCTTCGCTTATGGTGCCCAGACTCAGCTTTTTGGAGTTGAAGCGAGTGATGAAGTCTAGTAAAGATTCATCTTCCTCTCTAACGCAGTTGAGGATCGTCCACTGCTCTTCAGTATATTTCCTCTGTTGACTGAAGTGTTGGCTGAACTTGTGTTGAAAGTCCGCCCAATCATAGATGTGGTGGACCGGTAAACGATCAAACCATGCCCTGGCCGCTCCAACCAGCGTCATCTGGAACATATAACACCACGTGGGTTCCGTCCAGTTGCTGACGGTTGCCCCCGCTATGAATCTGTTCAAGTGATCGTCTGGGTCGGATATACCGTCATAAGTGCCTATGTTGGACATTTGTTTGGCTCTCTTCGGGGCGATTGCTTCCGCAATGTCCCTTGCAAACTTGGATGTTCCCGCAGTTGCAACAGTTGGTCTAAAGGTTTTGGAGAAGTCACGTGGGTTTCCACCCGCGTTTTTTGGTTTGAAGGTTTCTCCAAAATTCCTTCTCGGTTGGAAGTCCGTTTCCTTACGCTTCCCTTTCGCCCTATGGCGAGGGTTTGCGTCGCTGTCGGACTCCCAATCATCGTCCAAGTACTCGCACTCATTGCTCATGTTGAGCTGTTGAGTGCTTCCGAATTCGTCAGCCTGTTGGAGTGAACGTAAGCGTTCATCCAACTCAGCTTGGAATTCCTTTTGACGTGCTTCCGCCCACGCTTTAACTTGATCAAGTGTTTGGCGGGGGAGCCTCGTCTGTTGTCTTTCCACCTGGGTATCAATGAATCCTAGGTGAGGATTGTTTACTGCACTTGCCCCGGCTTGGGTAGCCGGGGTAGTGTTCGTGAAATGTGTGTACTCGCCGGTGTTCCCCCCAGTAGCTGGGGTTGTGGTTACCGGGGTCTCTTGGTCACTCGCTGGCCTTGGCACCGGAGTAACCTTAACCATTTTTCCAGAAGTTTTGAAAAAACTGAGAATTAGTTCTAGCTTTTATGCACGGATGGCGCCAATGAAGAAACACTAAGTGACCCCGGACAGATTACGGATAATCTGGGGGTTAAGTAGATGTTTCCCACGAGGGTTAGGTCCGGCAAAGATGGTTATTCTTCTAATGACCTGCAAAACAGACACCGTGAGCTCGTCACTGAGAATGGGGGGGGGGGTTCCTCCTTGTGACCACCCTCAGGCGTGAGAATCAGACTAAATTGCTCTGAATATGTGTATATATTGAGAGAGATTGCTAGAGAAGATGAGATACAAGATAATGATACCGTTCCAAGGTGTTGGAGTATTTATAACCGAAGGTAGGTTTCCAAGCAGGTACAGCCAGCTGTATAATATTCCTTTTCTACCAACTGTGGGCCACGCACGTGCCATGCTGGTAGTTGGTGGGTAGGCAGCGGCTGATAGTGACATGGCCGGCTGTGTACTATTCCTTTTCTGCCGGCTGTGTACTATTCCTTTTCCGCCGGCTGTGTACCATTCCTTTTTCACCAACTGCAGGCTATGTACGTGCCACGACAAGGGTTGGTGAGTAGGCAGCGGCTGATAGTGACATTTTGTACTAGAGCGTGCTCCTCGTACTGTTGTCGGTGAGCTGTCACCCTGAGATTGGTTCATAGACTGGTTTGGTCAGATCTTGTCTATTTTGTCCATACCTTGGCAGGTATAGTACAAAAGATCTTCCAGAAGCGTACGGACTGGCTCATTTGGGCGGGAGTATTTCCGCCTTGCTCATTCCTTCAGGTGACACTGAATTATTGAGTTAGTGCCTTGTGCGTGTAGCCTTGCTATTAGTGCGGGTAGCCTTCCCTGATGGCTTGTATCCGCAACTGCGGGAACAGGCGGGGTACTTCACCATTGGGAGGCTTTTCCTGCGGGAACAGCTGGCGTACTGCGCGTAAGGTCTTCATCTCTGAGCATGGTTGGTCCTGCGGAACCAGTTGGTCCTTGCGCAGACGTCCCTCTTCAAGGTGAGTCTTGCGGGTCCAACTGGGCTCTGCTGGGACCTACCTCTTCAAGCCCCCCCCCCAGTCCAATGTTCTTCTCATGAATTGTTAATAAGTGAGGTGAACTTTTGGACTTAAGCAAGGGGTTTTGAAAAGGGTTTTTAGTTTTAAGGTTTTCCGTGGGGATTCTTCCCGCGGTTTTCCTAATGTCACGCAAAATTTCCCACTTTTCTGCTTGATCTTTGGGTATGATGCGGGTAGGTGTGTAGCCTCCTCGCAAGTCAGGAGCGTTGAGTTTCAGTTGTATATGTTCTCCACGAGGTTTTGGTAGTTTGACATAGTGATCAATTATGTTTAAACAACCCATTCCATCTTGGAGCATCAAACAATCTAGTTCTCAATGTTCCCGCTATGCGGGGATGTTATATCCCTTTACACAAGCATGGCCCAGAAGATCCTTCTTGGTTTCAATTCCCTGCGAGTGCTAAGTATGTGAAGGGTTTCGCCTTGACACTGTACCCGCACTCGTCTTATAGTTACTTTACTTCCAAGGTATTCTTGGCTTCAATTCCCTGCGGGTGCTAAGTATGTGAAGGGTTTTGCCTTGACACTGTACCCGCACCCGTCTTATGGTTACTTGGTTGCCAAGGTAAGGGGGTGTATTCCCTCTTATTTTTGAATCTTTTTGAAATTCAAAGAGTTGGTGAAAGGATAAGAACAGTCCAAACTGTTGAAGGGACGTTAGCGTCGTCCGACGGTTTCTTCTGACAGTTTCAGGACATGCAGGAAGTTATGGTGATGTGACGGTATATGGTCATTCCAGACGCTTTTTTAGGTGCGTGGGCGCGAGTTTTCGGGCGCGTGGGCGCGAATTTTACGGCACGCGTCCTTTCAACAGCTGTTGCCAGCTTGCTCTTTCCACGTGTCATAGTTTCATTGCACCTGCGCTCTCTCTCTCCTCCGCATTAAATTCATCGCATTCATTGCGATGAGTATATAAAGGGGGAGAGGGTGCATCTTAATCCACACCTTCACTTCACTCTTCTTCTAAACGATTTCCGGCGAATACTCTTAACTTTTGTCGAGCATTCTCCTGAAATCGTTCCTTCTTTGCATCTAAAACATGTCTACTCATGATCTTGAGGCGACCGCCGAGGAGTCTGACATGTATGCCGAGAACCCATCGTCCACTTCTGACAAGGACGATAAGAGTACTGCTGGCGAGTGCCAGTGTGCTCTTCCCCTCGACCTCTATCAGTACATTGTTAGGAAGTTCATGCTTGAACCTTTCGAGCCTGAGTTTCCTGCGTCTCATCAGACGGTGTACGATGCCCCCAAAGGCAAGATAGGGGTATATGCTGCATTCTTCGTCTATGGGAATCTCAGGTTCCCATTGACGAAGGTTTTATACCGTGTTTTGGAGAGACACGGTGTGCACCTGACGGAGGTACACCCAATGGCGATCGCCAAGATCCGCCATTTTGAATGGGTGTGCCTCATTCTGGGTGTGGAGCCCCATGTCGACCGCCTGATGACCTTCTACTCCTGGAGGTGCATCCAAGGCTGGTACACCTTGGTCACCCGGATCAAGGGTTTGAAGATTTGTGCTACCGAGCGCAGTCTTCGGTCTTGGAAGCGAGAGTTCTTCTACATCTCTGCCCGTGTCGTCCCTATTGCGATGACATTCAAGAACGGGAGAGCACTCCCCAGCCTTCACGCCTCCAACTACCAGGAGGCGGAATGGTTTGCCAAGATATCCCGGATCCAGACTCCGGTTTACCGCTTCGCGGAGTCTGGGATGGTGATGCTCGGTATAAGCCGGGTGTGGAAAGATGCCGGGGCGGAAGCGCCACAGATTCCCATCGTCCTCGAATACAGTTTGAACTCTATCCCTTACGGTATGCTTCATATTGCTTGCTAATTTAGGGTTTTTGTTCTAACCAGTTCTCTTTATTTTCAGAGGGAAACAACTTGCAGTCTCTTCTGCAGCCGCGGGAGAGCGGTGGTCCTGCTCGGTTGGGTACT
The DNA here is from genome assembly GCF_021521415.1 of Bidens hawaiensis. Taxonomy (NCBI): domain Eukaryota; kingdom Viridiplantae; phylum Streptophyta; class Magnoliopsida; order Asterales; family Asteraceae; genus Bidens; species Bidens hawaiensis. Next base: position 35,198 of record NW_027502607.1, on the reverse strand, counting down.
CGTGCTCTTGACGAGAACGAGTTGCCCATCCTTGAGCAGACGGCGGATCGGTTTGTGGAGGCCTACCCGCCAGGCCACGAGATACTAAGCGCCACGCGACCAGGTAAAAGATTATTTAACCCTCGCCCTCTCAATGCTGAAACCTCTGCTGGAATTTCTCTAATTTTGTCATCTTCTGATGAGGAATCCGCAGATGGTCCTTTCTTCGCGAGGAAGAAGAAGGCTGCTGGCGGGAAGGGCAAGGCGAAGGTTGCCTCCACTGCCGATCAGGGTAACCGGTCTGAGTCGGAGACCGAAAGTGAAGAGGCGGCGGGGAACCCTGGTGGTGGTGAGACCACTGCTTCGAAGGTTGAGACAGCTGTCACCTCCGGGCAGCCCAGTACGACGGTGACCGGCGTGAAGAGGCCGGCTCCATCGGGTTCGTCCCCGCCTGTTCGCACCTTCAAGCTCAAGAGGACTCGTAAGTATAAACTTCATTTACTTTAACTTCATATCTTTCCGCCATTATATTTAAATATGTTGTCTTTATGCAGGCGTGGATGCAACCGCATTCCAGAGTGGAACGGGAAGGAGCAGCTCTGGACCCACGACGGTAGGTTTGGTCAACCCACTCGAGGCGATGACCCAGGCGGCAACGCCTGTTTGCAGTATTGGTTCAGTTGCTCATCCCGTTGAGGCAACTGTTCCAACTGTAACATCATCCCCGCCTGCTGTCAGTGCCATCTTCACGGAATCCTTCACTGAGCCGGCGGTGGTTTCTTCTGCGGGTTCTTCCGCGGCGACAGCCACGGTTGTGAGTTCACCTCCGGTGAGTTCACCTCTGTTGGTTTCTACCGCGGCGGCCTCCACCATGTCTCCTCCGGCGCCGGCGACCGCGGCCGGTCCTTCAGGTATGTTCGGGGTTGGGACGTCTAGCCAATCTTTGCCTCCTTCCCATCTCCTTGACCTTTTGGATGGATATCCCTTAGGTTCAGGTGATGGGTTTGGTGGCTATCGACCTGTTGTTGACCCTACAGGTGCGTGGGGTTATCTTGGCCTTATATCCCTTTTATCCCTTTTTTTATCATCTTTTCCTTACTGTTTTTTGTTTTGTACACTGTCGGATTCCAATGAGGTGTATGTTCCACGGTGGAACATCCGCCGGGGAACAACCCTTCGGACGGCTGTGGATTGCGTCGAGTGGGCGCGCCACGCCGCCCCGAGTGGTGCGCTGGGGGAAGCTATGTCAAGCTACCAGGAGGGTAGGCTGTCAAACGAGCTTCGGATTCTCCTTGCCCGGATGCAGCCGCGCGTCGAGTTGCTTTGTCGTGAAAACGACAAGTTAAAGGCGGCGCGTATCCAAGAAGTAGCTCAGGCGCGGGCTATCCGGGAGGAGAATAGGAGACTCTTCGCCGTTGCTGCGGAGAAGGAAAAGGCCTTCAAGGCCCTCGAGGTTGAAGTTCAGGCCCGTCTCGAGGCCCGTTCTAAGGCTACCCAAGCTGTTAACGAACAGCTTCGGTTGGCTAAGGAAACTGCGCGGAACGCGACCGAGAGGGCCACCAAGGCTGAAGCTGTTGCTGAGCCTCTGCGCGCCGAGAATGAGGAGCTTAAAGCCAAACTAGAGAGGCTCCAGCAGGCTCATGATGCCTTGGCCATGGAAGACGCCAAGAAGCTCCAAGAGATCTTGGACCAGAGGGGCATGCTTGACCATACTAAGCGTAAGCTGAAGGGCGTTGAAGAGGCTGCAGCTAAAGATGTGTTGCTTGCCAACCTTACTAAAAACGAAGCCGAACGCGCCCGAGATGAAGCTCAAGCTGCCCTCCAGGAGGCTCTGGTTACCAAGGAATGGCTTCTTCGAGAAGCATTGTCTCAGGTATGCGCAGTTTCACAATTTCTTTACGCTTTTCCTTTGAAGAGTTTGATATACTTTTTTGTAGGTTGTGCATCGGGTTCTTACGAACACATCATATGACGATGCCTTGAGCGCAGCCCTCAACGCTTCCCATGAGGATGGGGAAAAGGCTGGCTTCTTGCTTGGTCTAGGGTTTTTCCTTTGGTCTAGGGTATGCGCAGTTTCACAATTTCTTCACGCTTTTCCTTTGAAGAGTTTGATATACTTTTTTGTAGGTTGTGCATCGGGTTCTTACGAACACATCATATGACGATGCCATGAGCGCAGCCCTTAACGCTTCCCATGAGGATGGGGAAAAGGCTGGCTTCTTGCTTGGTCTAGGGTTTGTTGAGAAGGGCATCCCGCCTTCCAACTTCCCTCTATATGATGTGGATACTGAAGCTGCTTATGACCAAGCAGTGAACCAGTACGCTACCTTCTCGCATCCGGTGGTGGAGAAGGTGAGGGAGATTACTGCTGCTGATGATGGGCTAGCTATCCTCAAGGCTTTCCTTGAACTGCCACACTCTACTGATGGTGCGGGTTCAAGTGGGAGTGGTCCTGAAGCTTGATCCTTTAGATCCCTTCCCACTGTTTGAACAGAATTTTATTTTTGTATAGATTTATATTCTTGTACGCGGGTATGTGCCCAGCTATTCTTGTAATACTTGAATTTTTATGGAATATAAATCTTTTGTTAATGCCTTGCCTTGTAAACCTTATATGTTTTGCTCATGCATATTCTAGTTTAACTTGGCAATTTCCTAAGTACTTTGGATAAGTTAACCTTTCAACGTGGCAGATAATAGGTTAAAGTTCTGCTTCCTCTTTCGTGATTGTGCGGGTAAGACCGTCACTTTCACTTAGTATGATGGCTAAACTTTACCTCTATCTGACCTGCGTGGAGGTTTTCCTCATCTTTTCCTTAGAAATTTTCTAAGTGTTTTGAATAAGTTAACCTTTCGACGCGCGGTTGTTAATAGGTTAATGTTTAGTTTCCTCTATCATGATTGTGCGGGTAGGACCGTCACTTTCATTTAGTGGGATGACCAAACTTCACCTATAACTGACCTGCGTGAAGGTTTTCCTTATCTTTTCCTTAGAAATTTTTACCGTTTTTTGTGTTTATGTGGGTTTTGCCGCCTTCCACACGCAACGACTTACTTCTTCCCATATTTATGCGGTGAATATCGGCATATCAGTGTGGGAAGTTCATAAGTATAAAGGTAAGGCTATCAACACAATGTGATAAAGGAGAATCATTTCCATTAGAAGTGACTCTAGGCCTTTTCTTTACAAGTTTGGAATTGATCTACATGTAACATTTGCGTAATTGAGCTCCATTCCATGTTCTTGGGATGGGGGTGCCATCGAGCCTTTCGAGCCGGTATGCGCCCTTTCCCAAAACTTCTTTGATAATGTATGGCCCTTCCCAGACCGGGGCCAGCTTTCCTGGGCGCTCTTGGTTCGAAGCCTCGTTGTTACGCAATATGTAGTCTCCCACATTGAAGTTGCAGAGTTTTACCCGCGTGTTGTAGTACTTTTGCATTTGTCGCTTGTAATTCTCTTCACGCACTGCGGCTAAGTCTCTGCGTTCTTCGGTTAGCATAAGGTCTAACCGTCTTTCCGCATCATTGTCTTCTGGCTGAATCAAGACCCTTGGTGAGGGTAGACCGATTTCGACCGGGCCCATGGCTTCAGTGCCATAAGTGAGGCTGAACGGGGTTTCTCCCGTACTGGCCTTTTTCAGCGTTCTGTTTGCCCAAAGGACATGTGGAACTTCGTCCACCCAGCTGGATATGTGTTCCAAGAGTCTTTTCTTTATGCCGTCGATGATGCTTTTATTTGCTCTTTCCACCTCACCATTACCCTGCGGGTGCGCCACTGAGGTAAAGGTGTGGGTGATTTGAAGTTCTTCCAGCCACTTTTGTAGCTTCTTGTCAGCAAAGTTGGTGCCGTTATCGCTCACCAAAGTCTGTGGAAGTCCAAAACGACAAATAATAAATTCATAAAATAAATTTTTTGATATTTTTTGCAGTTGTTTGGGCTAAGGGTTTTGCTTCTATCCACTTGGTGAAGTAGTCGATGGCTACCACTAGAAACTGAACGTTCCCTGCTGCTGTGGGAAATGGGCCTGTCACATCGATGACCCACTTCTGAAATGGCCATGAAGAGGTGACTGGAACAAGTTCATTCTTCGGGCGATGCGTGTTGGGTGCGTAGAGCTGGCAAGACTTACACTTTCTGATGTATGCCAGCGCATCCGTATGCATCCCCGGCCAAAAGTATCCCGCGTTGTTTAGCTTAGCTACAACAGCGCGTGGACCTGCGTGTACTCCACAGATGCCCTCGTGTACTTCCCTTAAGAGGTAGCCGGCATCTTGGTTGTCCACGCATCTTAGGAGTGGACCAAGAAAGTTACGTCTGTAAAGGATGTCATCTATGAGTTGATAGTTCAGTGCTTTACAGCGTATTTTTCTTGCCTGTGTTTTTGACTCTGGTAGTATACCCGCCGCAAGGTAATTTATTATGGGTGTCATCCACGTTTCTGTACCGGTTTGGATGACACAGATTTCCTTGTGCGGGACTGATGGTGCTCCAAGGAGTTCAATGCGGATGTCCTTGCTAACGATGCAAGCTTGCTTAACGCATCCGCAGATTTGTTTTCGCTACGCTTGACGTGTATGACTTTACAACCGTTAAACTCGCGCATAAGAGTTTTTGCTTGTGCGAGGTACAGGGCCATTGTGTCGTTCACGGCCGTGTACGTCCCGTTAATTTGGTTGGCTACTAACATGGAATCCATGTGGGCTTCCAAGTTTTTCACTCCCATCTTACGCGCAATTCTCAGACCGGCCAAGAATGCTTCATACTCCGCTTCGTTATTCGTACTTGGAAAATCCAGTCGAATAGCGTAAGTGTATTCCTGGCCTGCTGGGTTGGTTAGTTTCAACCCTGTGCCTGAACCCTCGTTGCTGGCTGCTCCATCAGTGTAGAGTCGCCAGACATCATCGATGTCCTGTGCTGGGGAGGGTTGAGCCTCCTCCTGGCACTCTTTCTCCCGCGAAGCGGGGACTTCTGCAATAAAGTCGGCCAAGACCTGGCCTTTTATGGCTGGCCTCGGCTTGTACTTTATCGCGTATTCTCCCAATTCTATTGCCCATTTGGCTAGGCGTCCCGACAATTCGGGTTTGCCTAGAACGTTTGCAAGTTTGAAGTTGGGGAGAACGGTGATTGGGTGACCTTGGAAATATCGTCTTAGCCTGCGTGAAGCCTGTACAAGTGCTAAGACTAATTTTTCCAGGGTAGAGTACCGGGTTTCTACGTCTGTTAGGACACGGCTAACATAGTAGATTGGCATCTGGATGCCTTTTCGCTCTACTAGCAGGACTGCCCCGGTTGCTCTATCTGTGGCGGAGAGGTATAGGATTAATTCCTCCCCCGCTTCTGGTGCCGTGAGCGTTGGGAGTTCGATCAAGCGTGACCGAATTTCCTGAAAAGCTGCTTCCGCTTCTGGTGTCCAGCGGAAGTGCGTTTTCTTTAAGCAGTTTCTCAATGTTGACACGAATGGAAACGACCTATCCGCATGGTTTGCCAAAAAACGGTTAAGTGCGACTAGTCGTCCATTCAGTGTCTGAGCTTGCTTGATGGTAGTAGGTGATTCCATTTTGATAATGGCTTCGATCTTTTCAGGGTTCGCTCTGAAACCATCTTTAGTAACGATGACTCCTAAGAACTTTCCTTCTTCCATCCCAAAGGAACACTTGCTCGGATTGAGCTTCATGTTTATCTTCCTGAGCGTGTTGAAAGTTTCTTCGATGTCTTTCAACATCGCTTCTGGGTCAGGGCTTTTGACGACCAAGTCATCCATGTAGACTTCCAAGTTCCTCCCAATTTGGGCATGGAACTCTTTGTCCATCAGGCGTTGGTATGTGGACCCGGCATTCTTAAGTCCGAATGGCATCATTTGATAACAAAATGTGCCATAGGGCGTCCGAAAAGCGGTTTTGTCCTGATCGTCAACGGCCATGTGAATTTGATGGTATCCCTTATACGCATCAAGGAAGCATTTAAGGCGAAACGGTGCTAACGAATCTACCTTAAGATCAATTTCGGGTAACGGGTAACAATCTTTGGGGCATGCTTTGTTTAAGTCTTTGAAATCTATGCACATACGCCATTGTTTGTTAGACTTCGGTACCATAACGGGATTTGCAACCCATGTTTGATATCTGCTAACGCGTACGATGCCCGCGTCAAGGAGTTCCTTAACTTGGGTTCTACACGCGTTAGCTTGTTCCGCCCCCATTACTCTGTGCTTTTGTATGACTGGCGTAAAAGCCGGGTCACACTTGAGCTTATGCTCTGCCTTACTTCGAGGTACACCAGTCATGTCAGCTGGTGTCCACGCGAAGATGTCAGCATTTTTCTGTAGTAAGCGTTTGAGTAAGGTGCGCGTAGGATCAGTGACTGTTGGGCCAATGGTAACGGCCTGGTCAGGGTATTTGCCATTGAGGGCCCATTTTTCTGGTTCGGTGATGGTTGGTTTAGCCATCTTTGGTTTGGGTTTAGATGAGACAGATGCGATTCATACCTGGGGAATACCGGTGATCATCGCTACACCCTCAGCTGTTGGCCATCCCATCATGCCGTCGACTGAAGATACCACGGCATTGAATCTTGCCATCCCGTCTCTCCCGAAGAAAATGTCGTGTGTGGTGTGGCTTCCTCATCACGACAAAGTCCACGTCTTCTGTGCAGGAGTGTTTCCCGTCTGTGAGAATGACGGGGAAAGATAGGATACCCAGGGGGGTGTTTGTGCTGCCGTCGAACCCTTCCATCGAGGCGTAGACCGTTTCCAGGTGTTCCTTGTCTTCGTCGTCTAGCTTGTCGAAGAACTACCTGTACATAACCGTTGACGAGGCGCCGTTGTCAGCAAGAGTGCGGGAAGTGATGTAGTGCCCCAGCTGGCTTTTGATGACGATAGGGCCTTCTTTGCTGGGTCCTCCTGGCACTCGCGGGAAGCACACCTCAGCTTCCTTCCACGCGCATGGTTCTGTCGTTCGTCTTTTTCTTCCTCTGATGTTACTATGAACCATGTGGATGCTGATGTCAACGGGCTTTCGTCCGTTGCCTTTGTATCGGTTATCATTCCTCCCTCCATTCTTGATTGATGCCACAAGGTGTGTAAGTCTTCCATCCTTGACGAATGTTTCAACAATATCTTTCAAGGATGTACACTCCTCAGTGTTGTGACCCTTTGTCCCGTGGAAATCACAGGATTTGCTCTGATCCGCATTAGGTCGCTGCCGGATCATTGGATCTTTCGGCCATGGGAGTTTTTTGGTGGCAAATATCTTCGTGACGCTTTTGGTGAGTGGCGTCCACCAGTGTTTTCGGCTTGATGGGTGCGTGTTATCCCTTCCGCCTACTAGAGGGCGAGAGCTGGATGAGGTGTCAAAGTTTACCCTTGACTGCCAAATACCTAGCTTCCTCTTTTTGTTTTGCCGGGCGGTCCGAACGTTGTTTTCTCTAGTCCTCTGCGTGTAGAGGTGTGTATTCTGGGGAAGATCCCTACCCAGTTGCTTCTCCGTTTCGGCAAAGCGCTTGGCCGCCGTCATGATGGCATCCCATGTGGATGGCATGCCGTCCTTACCCGTCAACGTGCGGATAAGCTCTGGGTATTCGGCGCCCTGGATGAAAGCGGCGCGAACAAGATCTTCGCTTATGGTGCCCAGACTCAGCTTTTTGGAGTTGAAGCGAGTGATGAAGTCTAGTAAAGATTCATCTTCCTCTCTAACGCAGTTGAGGATCGTCCACTGCTCTTCAGTATATTTCCTCTGTTGACTGAAGTGTTGGCTGAACTTGTGTTGAAAGTCCGCCCAATCATAGATGTGGTGGACCGGTAAACGATCAAACCATGCCCTGGCCGCTCCAACCAGCGTCATCTGGAACATATAACACCACGTGGGTTCCGTCCAGTTGCTGACGGTTGCCCCCGTTATGAATCTGTTCAAGTGATCGTCTGGGTCGGATATACCGTCATAAGTGCCTATGTTGGACATTTGTTTGGCTCTCTTCGGGGCGATTGCTTCCGCAATGTCCCTTGCAAACTTGGATGTTCCCGCAGTTGCAACAGTTGGTCTAAAGGTTTTGGAGAAGTCACGTGGGTTTCCACCCGCGTTTTTTGGTTTGAAGGTTTCTCCAAAATTCCTTCTCGGTTGGAAGTCCGTTTCCTTACGCTTCCCTTTCGCCCTATGGCGAGGGTTTGCGTCGCTGTCGGACTCCCAATCATCGTCCAAGTACTCGCACTCATTGCTCATGTTGAGCTGTTGAGTGCTTCCGAATTCGTCAGCCTGTTGGAGTGAACGTAAGCGTTCATCCAACTCAGCTTGGAATTCCTTTTGACGTGCTTCCGCCCACGCTTTAACTTGATCAAGTGTTTGGCGGGGGAGCCTCGTCTGTTGTCTTTCCACCTGGGTATCAATGAATCCCAGGTGAGGATTGTTTACTGCACTTGCCCCGGCTTGGGTAGCCGGGGTAGTGTTCGTGAAATGTGTGTACTCGCCGGTGTTCCCCCCAGTAGCTGGGGTTGTGGTTACCGGGGTCTCTTGGTCACTCGCTGGCCTTGGCACCGGAGTAACCTTAACCATTTTTCCAGAAGTTTTGAAAAAACTGAGAATTAGTTCTAGCTTTTATGCACGGATGGCGCCAATAAAGAAACACTAAGTGACCCCGGACAGATTACGGATAATCTGGGGGTTAAGTAGATGTTTCCCACGAGGTTTAGGTCCGGCAAAGATGGTTATTCTTCTAATGACCTGCAAAACAGACACCGTGAGCTCGTCACTGAGAAGGGGGGGGGGGGTTCCTCCTTGTGACCACCCTCAGGCGTGAGAATCAGACTAGATTGCTCTGAATATGTGTATATATTGAGAGAGATTGCTAGAGAAGATGAGATACAAGATAATGATACCGTTCCAAGGTGTTGGAGTATTTATAGCCGAAGGTAGGTTTCCAAGCAAGTACAGCCAGCTGTATAATATTCCTTTTCTACCAACTGTGGGCCACGCACGTGCCATGCTGGTAGTTGGTGGGTAGGCAGCGGCTGATAGTGACATGGCCGGCTGTGTACTATTCCTTTTCTGCCGGCTGTGTACTATTCCTTTTCCGCCGGCTGTGTACCATTCCTTTTCCACCAACTGCAGGCTATGTACGTGCCACGACAAGGGTTGGTGAGTAGGCAGCGGCTGATAGTGACATTTTGTACTAGAGCGTGCTCCTCGTACTGTTGTCGGTGAGCTGTCACCCTGTGATTGGTTCATGGGCTGCTTTGGTCAGATCTTGTCTATTTTGTCCATACCTTGGCAGGTATAGTACAAAAGATCTTCCAGAAGCGTACGGACTGGCTCATTTGGGCGGGAGTATTCCCGCCTTGCTCATTCCTTCAGGTGACACTGAATTATTGAGTTAGTGCCTTGTGCGTGTAGCCTTGCTATTAGTGCGGGTAGCCTTCCCTGATGGCTTGTATCCGCAACTGCGGGAACAGGCGGGGTACTTCACCATTGGGAGGCTTTTCCTGCGGGAACAGCTGGCGTACTGCGCGTAAGGTCTTCATCTCTGAGCATGGTTGGTCCTGCGGAACCAGTTGGTCCTTGCGCAGACGTCCCTCTTCAAGGTGAGTCTTGCGGGTCCAACTGGGCTCTGCTGGGACCTACCTCTTCAGATGGTATTCTCAAAAGGTTTCCTTTCCTGATAAAATGGTCAAAGGTTCGAGTTCTAAAAAGGAAAATTTGTCAAAAGTATATTATAACAACAAAGAAGTATTTGCTATTAAAGAAAGAGTAACAATATCTATGATATTAAGTGTAGAGGATTTCTATAGCAGAAGCAATCGAGCAACGTCTCCATCACACAAAATTAAACATTGAAAAAGTTTCAAACAACAAGCTCATGCGATTAAATCTAATAATAATTAAAGTTTATGATACATTTTGTTGATAATAATATTTTTGGTTTTTAATGTGGTGGTCATGATGGTGGCAATAGTGGGCAACAAAGGTAGGAGTAATGGTGATAATGGGGGCAGTGATCATGATTATGGTGGTGCGAACGGTTTGCGGTTGAGATGGTCTAGCGGCAAGTCAATAGTCAAGTTTAAAGCGTTTTAAGAGTGTGTATTATGTTATGTAGAGAGGGCATGATAGTCAATTTTGTGCAAAGATGCTTAAGAACGGTTTTTGTGATAAAAATGATGAAATAGTGTGATAGAAACTAGAAAGCCGGATGATTTGATTAAACAGAAAATTGAGAACACATAGTGCCCAAAATTCAAGAACGGGTGATCTCTTGATACAAGGTTTAATAAACCCTAATTTTGATAATAAGAAATCACTTAACTCAACAAAATGCAGATAACAAGTACTTAAAATAAAAATTGAGGTGGGAATGGTTATGGGTTGAACTCCTAGTGTGGGTCACCCCCCCCCCCCCCCACCCCCAATCTCTTACAATTTTAAATGGTTTATTTCCTCGTTTCCTCCATTCATGTCACACCCGACCTTAGGGACCTAGCCGTGTGACCATACTTGGAACCAGTTTTGTAAGCGCGTCAGAGTTCATTTTATTGCAGCAAAAATTTGATTGCATACAATATTATTATTATTATATATTCTTGGCACTTAAATACCGTATTGTTACAAAACGTTGTTTTTATATTACAAGGATTTTAACAAAATGAGCCTATAGATTTTTCTACTCTTTAATAAGCTATCTCCTTGTTTATCCATCATCGCTACCATCCCATATTATTAATTAACTGAAAACATTTTTAAAATAGTAGGTCAACGAAAGCTGCTGAATATCATCAACGGACACAAAAAAAAAATCTTCTATTTGGCAAGAATCTAAAACTTGTTTAATCCTAATTAGTATAGTACATCTACGCACTTGACGGGACTATTTCACTCGAGTGTACAACCATGGAGCACAATAGCATTATACCCAAATTAACCGTAGTTTTACGTATGCCTACAACTGAGTCGCTTACTAGCTATGTTACAGCATTTCATCGATAACACGTGTATAATTTGGATCCAACTATACGCGCATCAATGTAAATATTAGTAATTATGCAAAAAATGAAAAATGTTGTATGATGGCATGCATAAATGCATGTTGTTAATTGGTTTCTTAAACACCAGTATTGAAAGCGCGTCATAAATGCATGTAAAAAATGTGTGTCGCAATTGGGTGTAATTAATGCGTGTTATTAAATATGACACTCGAAAGTGTGTCATGTTCAATTTATGATTGGGGCTTCAATGTCACGCATTTGTGTGTCATATGTGCCCTTTATGGATACGCAATGCATGTCATTGAAAGCTTTTTTTCTAGTAGTGGCCTGGATGTTTTTTTATCAATAGATTTCTTTTATGCGTCAAAGGTTTTAAAAACCATTCAATCCATATATTTGATTTTGTTATGAAACAACGGCCTATTAGCAACCAACATTCATATATAATAAACATAAGAATATGATATAGAGAGAGAGCATAGAATGATGAATGAGAAGAGTCTTCTCGTTGAGTATATGATAACAAATACAAGAAGCCTCTATTTATAGGGCCATAATATGGATACAGAGTAAATGCTAACATGGAAGTTAGAATGCGGATGGTCACCACAATATAAATGTTCATAAGACTCCCCCTTGACTATCCACGTTATAAAAGAAAATAATAGTACTCCTTTAACACGCTTGGTAATGTTGTCTCGTTAAAAACCTTGTTAGGAAAACCCATTGGGAGAAAACCATAGCTAAGGAAAAAAGAGTGTAGTGCGTATTATTACCCCCCCCCCCCCCTCATTTATACATCCTTGTGACATGTTTCGATCTTGTGAGAAAGTTTCTTTAAGACTTTTGAGCAATGATGTACTATCTTAATGTATTGCTTGTATTGCTTCTTCTTGTAAATAAGTGGCTTGTTGTTCCACATCTTGTAAATAAGTATTATAAGATCCATGCCTTTACTATAGTACACGCCCTGCATCAATACATCTAACCAAACCTTTTTAACAGGTTAGTAAAATATAAGCTTAAATCTTTCATACCTTGCATGCATCAAAATATTTGTGTTTTGTTCATTTTGATATTTCTTCACTTGAAACAAATTATATTTTATCAATAACTATAAATAAATAAATACTATATCTAGTTGCGTATAACAGCAAGAAATATTGCATCAATTGCAATAAATTATGTTACTTCTTGACCATGGATTTCCATATAGAATATAGTAAGAGAAATTTGTTCTATATCAAGTTATTTAGCATCCTCTAACCCTTTAGAAATGAACTTTATCCGTATTAGAATATTCCAACATCTTCTTGATGCAGTCTGATTGGTATAAAAATATCATTATATAAATGTTCAACCCGCATACCATCTCTTTATGTGATACAATGTAATCATCAACATGATATTGTTGATTTTGATATTAAAATATTCAACATGGATCGAATATAACATATAACATGTCTGGCTCGGCTATTATAGTCCACATATAAAACTTGTTAATTTCATATAATAAATATCTTGAGCTTTTAGTTTAGATGCTTCATGCAAGTATAATTTGTCAAGGACTTCCTTCCATGGTGACTAATCATGTATATAAATTTACTCTTCAAGAATTTGACATCTATTTACCACATTATTTTCTATATCATATTCAGATATGTCATCCATAAGTATAATTATCATTTCATACTGTACTATTCTTGTACGTAGTTTATTGAATATCACCATATGCTTACTGATGCATAGGAATTACATCCTTAAGATGTTTTCTTCATGCACTAAACCTCGAATTTGGATATTTCAATCATATCGTTCTCAATAACTTATATGATTTTGGCAATTTAAATCCTTCAAGGATAAATTTCATTACCATAATATTTATTAGATGCATATCAATTCTCTCTTGTATTACCAGATTAAATTATATTGCATCCAGTGAAGAGTATATCTTCTCATATTTATACCATCAATTATGCCTTAACTTGCGTAAGTTTTCTTATAATGCTTTCGCATTAAAAAACTCTTTTATATCTCATATATTTTACAACATTTAGTTGTATGGACCACTTGTCCAAACTAACAGATGTAACAACTCGGGTTTTCCATATACAAATTTACACCTACTATCCGACCCGTTTTACGTTCGGGAAATTTATCATTTAAAATAATCACGTTTATCAAGTGTGTTGGAATTACTATTCAATCACGTTTATCAAGTGTGTTGGAAATTTATCATTTAAAATAACACGTATATATATATATATATATATACATGTATTATTTATTTTTAACAAAATTATAATAAACCTATTTAACGTATTAAAAGTATCAATTATATTTTTACCATCGAAACTCGTTAACGATCTTAAGATATAAATTTTACTATAATTGTATATCTAAATAATTATTATTATAATAGATCTCAACTTGTATTTACTCAAACTAATTATTTATAAGTTCAATTATACGACAAACAATGAATTTTTATAATTAAGTTATAGCAATAATCTTTAGAGAGCAATCGTTCAATCCGTAAACGTACCAATCGTAATTGTAACTCAATCCACATCGACACCTTAAATTCATTATGTGTATTATATCATTCATAATTCGTTCATAATATTATAATATTTAATTAGGATTCTTGTCGATAATTCCCGAAGAGTGTGATTTCCACCTTCTTGTCATAAACATTCCCGTTTGGCTTATTCGATCAGGTGTGTTTATCATTCCCCTATTTTACTCGATTTTCATAAATGTTTTGGGGGACATATGCGTACGTATTCGTATTTTTATACTACATATATATTTAAACAAATGCATACGTGTTATTGTGAGTGATTTAATCAATCATACGTGCTACTTGCTTACTTGTGTTACCATTCAATCATTCGTATGTTGGAATTACTATTCAATCAATCATATAGCGGGTGTTCCTGCTAGTGACCAATGCCCGATTCGCTTGGCAACGGTCCACATACTTGTTTACGGTTTGATTTCATTATTCGCACTTATCACGTTATGCTTATTTATTGTATTGTGTCAAAACTGGTGATATTCTCACTCAACTTTATGTTGACAAAACTCCATTTAAGATATAATCAAGTTAAATCACGTATATGCAGGTTTACTTGTATTGAAGATTGAAGCTTGGACACATAGACTCTCTAGGATATAATCAAGTTAAACTTTATTTGAACTCATATTTGTTTATTTAAATTGGTTATTGTATTTGAATATTGTGTGTAATATTGAAATTAAATAATTAATTAGATATTGTCACATTTATATTATGATAGTATCTTCTAGCTGTGAGCAATCGGATCACGCCCCGACATTTCCGCCTTAGGTTGGGTTGGGACAGATTGGTATCAGAGCCGAATGTTATAAGATAGGTCGTTAGAAATGGTCCTAGACATATGTTAGGAACCCTATACATGCTTATCTGAACTGCCTTATGTGCTATTTAATAAATTGTTTACAGCTTGCTTATATGGATTATTTTGTTATACTTATCTTATATATTTATTGCACACACACGCAAATTCTGAGGCTATGCCTTACATTCAAAACATTTTTTCTAAATCTTTGGTTTTAGTAGATTGTTTTTATTGTGGGAAATTCCTTAAGAATTCCCGTGCTTTTTTTTATTCCTTCACCTTGAAGTATGGGGGCATGACAAATGTCGTGCAACCATAACTTCAAATGGTGCCTGTAATCGGCTAAACGGTTATATTTCTAAACATAATTTTAGAAATATAACCGTTTAGCCGGTTGCGTGGTAAGCATAACCGGCTAAACGGTTAAATTTCTAAAATTATGTTTTGGGTTATTCAAGTTTATTAAATTCATTGATTTGATATTTAGTTGAGTCGGTTAAATGCCATGTAACGCTTATGGTCCGAACAACTCCATTGATGCGATAATTCGTTAATTAGTTGGGTCAGTTAAATGCCATATACACGCTCATGGGCTGACCAACTCAATTGTTTATTACTCGGTATTTGAATTGGGCCAACAAATTGCCATGGAACGCTCATGGGAGGCCAATTCACAAACTTTATATTGCTTTATTAAGTTGGGCCATTCAAATTGCCATGGAAAGCTTATGGGAGGTCAACTAGTTTGATATGCTTGGTTATTTCATTCTTGGAAAACTTTATAAACATTGATCATTCACTTAAATGCTTCAAACACATACATATTATTTTCAATCCCGACTCGTCCTCGAGTCTTCACTAGCACTAATTCATATACATACATAAATACATACATATATACATACGCATCCTCATTATTTCATATTAACTCATTCCTACAACTCACCTGTCATCTTACATATTTTCATTGTTGATCCTCGTAGAATGTCTTCGCACGCTCATCGTTGTAATCATCGTTGACCACTCAAGATCGCCGTCTGGCTGCTAGAATCACTAAGGAATTCATTACTGCTTTACCCGAGATCGTGGCTCAACTGCAAAATATCAACTCTAGTGGATCCGCTACTTCGGCTACACCAAACAATTTCCACTACAAGAACTTTACAAGTGCTAAACCCCCTTCTTATGTTGGCGAAGAGAATGCTACTAAGATCCTCCGCTGGTTTGAACAAATGGAGAACAAGTTTATCCATTGTGAATGTCCAAAAGATAAGCGTACTAGGTTCGCAACGAGCATCTTTGAAGAACGAGTTCTCACTTGGTGGAACTCTTATAAAGCCTTACATGGTGTTGATGAAGTTTTGGCTATGTCTTGGGAGGAACTCAAGGATGCGATGAAGAGGGAGTTTTGTCCTGAGCATGAACTTCAAAGGCTCGAGACGGAGTTTTGGGAGCTTAAACAAATTGGTGGTGACAACTCAACCTACTCAAACCGTTTTAAGAAACTTAGCCTGTTAGTACCTCACCTTGTAACCCCTTTGGCTCGTGGGATTCGCAAATACATTCGTGGATTGCCGACGATCTTCCGTGATGCTGTGGTTAGTCGAGAGCCTCTCTCCATCGAGGAAGCTATTACTCTTGCTGCTTAACTGTCTGAATGACCATGTTAGAGATGGAACTCTGCCTAGTAAGGATGCTAAACCTACCCTTGACAACTCTAAAACCGATTCCTCTACCGATGCTAAGGCCGAACCCAAATCCACTGGTAATCCTTCTCACAACAAACGTAAGGCCAACCACCGCAACTATGCTGCTAACAAAACCAACCCACAACCCTCCAACCCAGATGATCCTAACAAGAAGAACTATACTGTACCTTTTCCGTTATGCTATGTTTGCAACTACAATCACCCATCTCAATCTCCATGTCGCTTGTGCACCAATTGCAACCGTTATGGTCACCTTACTAACAGTTTTCGTGCATCGTTCGATACCCAAGCTACCCCACCTGCTCAAACCGGTGTTCCTAAAACCCGTACTTGCTATCATTGTGGAGATCCTAGTCATCATCACAATGCGTGTCCTCGACTTATCCATGCAAATCAAGCTCAAGCTATGCCTGCCCCCTGCTACATTCCTACAGCTTCTCAAGTCCCAACCCATCAACCATATCCACTGCAAGCTCCAATCACCAAAATGACTCACCCTTATCTAACTCCATACCCGCAAGCTTAAGTTTATCCAACTCATTTCAACCCAACCCCACTTATGCAAGCTGTTCAAGTCCAACCTATCCAAGCTATTCCAAATTCATCTACTGCTGCTGCTCAAGTCATCATGGATCCAAGTACCTCAAGTGCTTCGAGTCAAGGGAATCAAGTCAATCGTAACTGAAGATCCTTTGAAGATTTTGAGGATTTTATTGCTTTCTATATCATATTCAAATATGTCATTCATAAGTATAATTATCATTTCATACTCTACTATTCTTGTACATAGTTTATTGAATATCACCATATGCTTACTGATGCATGGCAATTACATCCTTAATATGTTTACTTCATGCACTAAACCTCGAAGTTGGATATTTCAATCATATCGTTCTCAATAACTTATATGATTTTGGCAATTTAAATCCTTCAAGGATAAATTTCATTACCATAATATTTATTAGATGCATATCAATTCTCTCTTGTATTACCAGATTAAATTATATTGCATCCACTAGTGAAGAGTATATCTTTATACCATCAATTATGCCTTAACTTGCATAAGTTTTCTTATAATGCTTTCGCATTAAAAAACTCTTTTATATCTCATATATTTTACAACATATAGTTGTATGGACCACTTGTCCAAACTAACAGATGTAACAACTCGGGTTTTCCATATACAAATTTACACCTACTATCCGACCCGTTTTACGTTCGGGAAATTTATCATTTAAAATAATTACGTTTATCAAGAATTTTTATTAATATTTATATTTATTTATTATGTTTATATATATAATAATATATATATATATATATATATCTTTGGGAAGATGTACATTTTTAACCCGAAACTAAACTTTAATCTTTATTTGTTTCCACCCCAATTCTTTAAGGACTAAGAGGCAATTTTTATAAAATCTTTTATAACCCAATTAACCTGAACTTGTATCTGTTAACCCATGACCTGTATAACCATACACCCGCAACCCGTTTAATTTTCTTGAGCCATAATCTTCGTTCTAAACTTGGAATTGAATCATGCTTTTGATTGCTATTACTATTTTCGGCCTAAACAACTATAGTAATTAAGAAACTAGATCATTTATAATACGTATTGATATATTTAACAAACCGACTAAACTAAAATCGTTTATATAATCTAAGAAGCATAATAATTCAATTCATTCTAGCTGCACACCTCTCTTACCAGCGCAAACCAAACCCCTAAGGGTAATTGAATTAACATCGTCTCGTTGAGCCTGTTCATCATCGTCTTCGGCGGCCACTGTAATCACAATTGACCTGTGTTTAAACAGCAATACATGTAATTAAATTATATATACTATTCGTCGATCGTCACGTAACAGAAGCCCTAACATCAATTGAATGAATTATGAACGGATTAATCGATTGAACATTTAGGGTTTTATAATCAATTTGGGTAAACTGGTTTCTGTATATATTAGATTGTTTTCATTCTATAACCAGCTGATACCCTAGCACAGTTGGCTAGGGTGTATGTGCTCCAACTTGGTCCGGCCGTGAGGTCGTGGGTTCGAGTCCCGGCCAAACCCTATTTTTTTGGGTATTTTTGATTTTGAATATTTTAATTGATTTTGAATATTATAATTAATGTTAAATATTAATGTAATCATATTTTCTTTAAACCGACATCATAAAGTTAACGTTTCGTGACCAATAGTTTCGGTACAAGTTTCATGAGTTTATATATGTATATATATGTATAGATATGTATATATATATTATTAATAATAAATCATTCTTATTTTATTTAAAAACCCGACCTTAATATTGAGGCTTATCGTTGTTAAAACATCTTTATCAATTTACCTATATTTATTATGTATATGTATGAATACGTATACATATATATATACATGTATTATTTATTTTTAACAAAATTATAATAAACGTATTTAACGTATTAAAAAAGTATCAATTATATTTTTGCCATCGAAACTCGTTAACGATTTTAAGATATAAATTTTACTATAATTGTATATCTAAATAATTATTATTATAATAGATCTCAACTTGTATTTACTCAAACTAATTATTTATAAGTTCAATTATACGACAAACAATGAATTTTTATAATTAAGTTATAGCAATAATCTTTAGAGAGCAATCGTTCAATCCGTAAACGTACCAATCGTAATTGTAACTCAATCCACAACGACACCTTAAATTCATTATGTGTATTATATCATTCATAATTCGTTCATAATATTATAATATTTAATTAGGATTCTTGTCGATAATTCTCGAAGAGTGTGATTTCCACCTTCTTGTCATAAACATTCCCGTTTGGCTTATTCGATCAGGTGTGTTTATCATTCCCCTATTTTACTCGATTTTCATAAATGTTTTGGGACATATGCGTACGTATTCGTATTTTTATACTACATATATATTTAAACAAATGCATACGTGTTATTGTGAGTGATTTAATCAATCATACGTGCTACTTGCTTACTTGTGTTACCATTCAATCATTCGTATGTTGGAATTACTATTCAATCAATCATATAGCGGGTGTTCCTGCTGGTGACTAATGCCCGATTCGCTTGGCAACGGTCCACATACTTGTTTACGGTTTGATTTCATTATTCGCACTTATCACGTTATGCTTATTTATTGTATTGTGTCAAAACTGGTGATATTCTCACTCAACTTTATGTTGACAAAACTCCATTTAAGATATAATCAAGTTAAATCACGTATATGCAGGTTTACTTGTATTGAAGATTGAAGCTTGGACACATAGACGAGACTATAGGATATAATCGGGTTAAACTTTATTTGAACTCGTATTTGTTTATTTAAATTGGTTATTGTATTTGGATATTGTGTGTAATATTGAAATTAAATAATTAATTAGATATTGTCACATTTATATTATGATAGTATCTTCGAGCTGTGAGCAATCGGATCACGCCCCGACATTTCTGCCTTAGGTTGGGGTGTGACAACAGATTTATGAGAGAATTCAGTTATGCATTATTTGCATTTCATTTTGGCCAATCATTTAATATCATATTTAGTAGATCTTAGTTCTTAATCCTCATTATTTTCATTATTTCAAGCGCTATATTATATACACATTTATCATTGACGTTGATTTTGTTTTCATTCAATATATATCTAAACATGATATAGTTTATTGAGATCTCTTTATTTTCAGGTACCTGAGGTTCTTTTAGAACCATCATGTCTATCATCTCTTAAAGAGAGTATTTTATTATACGTCGACTTGACCATATTGATCACTTGATCCTTTTGAGGATTTTATTCATAGAATCGATTGGTCTACCATGCTTTAGGTGTGCCATAGACTCTCTACCATTATGTGGTTGTCTTTCCGGGACATTAATCTTAACATGAGCATTAACAGGTGGTATATGTAACTTGGTTAGTCACTTTATTTAGGTCAATGAATGTGTCTGGTAATTGATACCATAATATAGGTAAATGAGCTATTCTTTGAAATTTGGTTCATACTATTTTAAGGCGGAATATTGGAAGTTAATCTTGAAACAAGTTATTGAGAATGTTGAAGGAGCTAAGTAAAAATGTTTTAGTATGTTTATTTTGGTACATTTATTAAGTATAGTAAGAATATTAAGTATTATTTAGTTGCCTAGAATAAGTTGTCTTGTTTTACAAGTTGTTAGTTTATTATAAATAGATGGTTAGGGTTTATGTAATTTGAAAGTGTCAAGAGTTATAATAAAGAGAAAGAGATGATCTTGGTTGAGATCAAACTTCATGTTCGTATTCTTGGGCCTGATTTCCAACATGGACCACCCACACATAAGTCTCCTCTTTGATGTCATTAACTATAGTAGTCCATGGCTTCGTAGATGGACATGATATGCAAGTGTTCATAAAAAAGTTAGTATCTTTGTTTGGAGACTTTTCTTGACACACTTCCTACTCAGATGAACCTCTCTAATAAGGGATTAGATGTTACTTTCATAAGGTGTATTTTTTGTTTAAGAGATGTTGAAATTGTGCATCATGTTTTCTCCTTCTGTCATGTGGCTTTAAAGGCATGAATATCAACTGTTGCTTGGTTACAACTATCGGGGCCGAACACTAGGTGACCTAGAGAATTATATTTGGAAGGCTAGAAATAAAAAAGTTATAAAATGTATCATATTTATTACTTGGTGGACCATTTGGAAGCCTTGAAATAAAGCCATTTTCGAAGCCAACAACTTGAAAAGACACTTAATTTTTAGATCATTTTACATTTTTTCCTTATTTTAGATAGTTAGAAACATGAAAAAAGTGAAATTTCTTGTACCAAAACCCATTTTTTTCATGTAATTTTGTTAATTTTATTTCTATGATGTTTGGCTAGCTAACCATCATCTTTTAATATATTTGCTTTTTTTATAAAAAAAAGTTAATTCAAAATTTAGAAGACATTGAAAAAAAAAGTTTTATGCATCTTTTAATATATTTGCTTATGCAACCACCTCCAGTTCGATTCAGCTTCGCACAAGGTGTTTTGATGTGTCCCTTTACCCACAACCAAAACATGTTGCAGTCTTTCTTTTTAGTGTAGCAATCTTCACTTAAATGACCAAAGATATTACAATCGTTGCAAAATTTCTCAAATCGGCATTTTTTTCAAATGGCTTTTCTTGCAAATCTTGCACTCAGGGGTTGAAGGTTGAAATCCCTTCTTTCTTGTTCTCTTATTAGACTTCTTTGATTCATTTTCTACATTTAGACTTTCTTCAACCTTCTTTGTTACCTTTTTCTTCTCCTTTTCTTTTCGTGTTCTAACCATCCTCTCAGTTAGAACTCTAGCTAACTCTGTAGTTGCATCCATTGTAGTTGGCATTGCTGCCTTTACCGCGTCTCTAATCTTGTTGTTCAAACGGGTATTTTAGTCATTAAATTGGTTATGCTGGGTTAAAGAAAGAAATAGCTAGAAATAGGTTCTCAATGAGTGAGATATATATATATATATATATATATATATATATATATTATATTTTCTTTCTCCTCCATTCATAACCGTTTTCATAAAATACTAAAAAATTATACGTTGTGAGCTGAACAATATAAACCCAAATTTAGTTTTCTCATATAACATTTTTTCTCTTAATCACAACCATTCATAACCATATCAATTACATATATCCCCTTACTAACTTGATCAATTACATATTTCCCCAAACATAAAATTTAATACATATATCCCAGTTTGATTTAAAATTACCAAGCTGCCCTTTTTATATGAAACCAAGCTTTCCCGAGAACATCTCAGTCGCCACCCGCCCAGCCTTCACAGGCTTACAACCACTATCGTCAAGGCTCCAAAACCACCACAAATTATATCTATTCATCATGGGCATAGCACCTGAGTTGCAGATCCGAAGATTAGATTGATCGAAATCAACAGTGTCTTGTAAGTTTTGATTTCAATTGGGATTCGATGGCATCATAGATCCACATTAGAGACTCGTTGGTCGTTTTCATTGTGCGATTAACGCCAACCCGATCGTTCTTTGGGTGTGCCGGTTTCAATCTCTAAATAGATATAGGTTTGAAGGGTTGGTTTTGTTTAATTTAGTTTTAACCAGCTACTCGTTTGAGTGTTTAATTTTGTTTAGATACAGGTTTCATCCAAGTTGCTGATTTCAAGTATATATGACTTTGTTTTCAAATAGTTTGAATGTATGAAAACAGGTGCAAGTTTTTCCATTGATTTGTGACTATAACCATGTCTGCAAGTTTAAATTTAATCAATTTGGAATTAAATACATTCAAACTTCTTCTTCTAGTTTATACAGCAGATTTGTGGAAAGGATATAAGAAATTTTATAGTTTAAGTCTTTAACAAAAATAAGGGTAAATTAGTCATTTGTAAGTTAATTTTAATTAAATGAATAAATATGTAATATGTATGTTTAAAGAAGGGGATATATGTAATTAAAATTTAGAGTTGGGGATATATGTTATTGATCAAGTTAGTATGGGGATATGTAAATGGCCCTATAATTTATAAAATTCACTCATATATTTATAAGGGGCTGGTCATAAATAGTTTCTATATTTTTATGTGTTATTGTATTTATTAACATGGGTATTTTAGTAATCCAACGAAAATTTCAACATAAAAACGGAGAGAATTAAGTCATATGAACTGAAATGACAACAAATAGCAAACCATGGTGCATGAACTAATAATGTGTTGATGAAGCAAACTATCTTGGTTTAAAGTAATCTAGAAGTAGAGATTTTGATTCTTAGGTCGTTTGATTTGCATAATGCTCTATAATTGACAGTCAAATTTTTGACAATCAAATAACAAATTTGGCACATGAATTTATAATTTTAAATTTCCTTCAAGATAATATACAAGTTTCCCTGCTGCAACATGAAGGCGTAACAAGTAACACCTGAATCTGAATTTACACATAAATAAATTAATTTACAGAATTTACGTTAACTCAGTTATTAAGCTAAATCACTAATTGTGACATTCGTCATTTTCGATTCGCATTCGCATTTGTACTTGTTTTTGTATTGTAAACCCGACCCGTTTTGGCTTTAGGATCATTGGATATTAATAAAACAAAGAATTTTAAGTTATAATCATGTTTCATACTTGCCGTTTCGTTCTAAAGTCTTAAACGGTGTTTAAAGCGTTTATTTTGTGCTCAAAATGACCTAAAACGAACTATAGGGACTAAAATTATCAAAAAATAAAAGTTTGGCCGAGAACCCCACCTCACGTGATGCGTAGGGCTGGCCTCAGCCTACTGCGCAGTAGCCTACAGTTTGGTTTAGTAAAAATCAGTTTTTTTAACATTTTTTGGTTCGTTAAGGCCCGATATTGTGTTGTAACCATTCAAACCAACCAAAACTCAACCCATAATTATTCTAGAACCCCCCCCCCCAAACATATTTTTATACCTAGTCATAATTTATTTAAATCAAAAACCACTCTAAATAAAAGAATCAAAGTGTACCGGCTTGTCCACCGGACAAAGCTTTTATCCAATCCTTCAAACTCTAATCTTTCCCTATAAATACCCACTCAATCTCAGCCGTTTCACCTGCTCATTTTCATCTTCTTCTCCCAAAGTGGTTGTTCTTACAAGTTGTTCTAGCTAATTTTGCTTAAATTTGGCTTTAAAAGTCAACGGAACCGAATCTTGCATTTCAATCTGTTTCGAGTATATGTTTTTGATATTTTCTGTTATCTAAGTTAACTTATGCTAAGAAAACCATTTTCATCTTTGTTTAAGGTTTTTGGACCTTCAAACACGTATTTATGCATTTTAGGCTTGTTTGGGTGGTTTTCGGGAAGTTTACTCGCTTAACTTTCTTGTTTGAGTTTAGATCTGGAAAATTTACTTTATTTTAGTTCTATGGTTTTGGGCACGTGGTAACTATCCACGGTCTCATACTGAGTCAAGGACCAAACCAAAACCGAACACTCGTTTAAACACTTTAATTAACTTCTAAGCAACCATGTTGTATGAAGCCTTCTAGATATGAGTTTATCTTTATATTTTAGGTCTATGGTGTTGGACATGTGGTAACCATCCTCGGTAACATACCGAGTCAAGGATTGAACCAAAACCGAGCACTCATTTAAGCACTTTATTTAACTTTTAAACAAACCAATTGTATCAAACACTTTAGATCTGAGTTTTTCTTTATATTTTAGTTATTACATGGTTGATACAGAAGTGTAGAACAAATCTTTGCTTGAACCAGAGTTTCGGGTAAAAACCGAGTAAAATTCGAACTACTCGTCTTAACGAGCTAGTCACCGTTCAAACTATCAAAAATCTTTCCAAATCTTTTTAACTCATGTTTCACTTTATATTATTTATATTTCTAAGATTATGGTATGTCGGAACCAACCTTGGTTTTACACCGGCCGACTTACACTCGCTTAAACCTGGGTTTGGGACTTTAATTGATAAAAATCCTCAAACTTGTTTAAGCTACTGATTTTATTGAATTATTCATATATTTAAAATGATTGGTAAGTTGGATGTGGATTTGCTACTTTATCAAATCCCTAACCGACTAAACAGAACAAATCTTAAAAGTCGGATCTTGATGCTTACATTAGCGGGATCGTGCACACTAGCATTAAGCCAACTCCTATATGTAAAACTTAACAAAGTTTGAGCAAAACTAAACATCAAAGGCCTGGTTTCATGTAAAACCCATTTCTTGTTATGCTTACTTTATTTAACCGCATTTTGTAAAATATAACTTAAGCTCCTGCAAACCCAAGCCTTGTTTTTTGTTACGAACAATTCGGTAATCAAGCAAAAGATCGATAAAGAGAAGAAGAAACTAAGAAAAGAAGAAGTAATCTCAAATCATCGATAGTTCATTCACTTCATCTCGTTGTTTAAGTAAATGAGTATTCCAACTTACACTCGCAACCCTCATACTAAGCTACAATTACAAAAGACCCCTTCTACTTATTTGACATGTAACAATACTCCCCCCATAAAAGATTCTTGACCCCAAGAATCAACATAAGAAAGAAAAAAAATACAGATATGTGACTGCACTTCCTGTTTATACCCATGTAAAAACCTAGACAAGATTTCTTTCTTTTTATTTTTAATGCAATCAAGCCAAAGTTCAATATCTTTATCTTTGTATCAGCAGCGGCCAGCCCTTAAAATCATAATGAAAAACATTGGTTTAGCCTTCCATCTGTGCCAAATATACCATCTTGCCTTCCTTTTTTAACAACCATGCATCAACATAATCGAAAACAACTGTTTAGATTTCCATTTTTTCCACATGTGCACCATTTCTTTCTTTGATACAACCTGGTCCATAGCACATAATTTGACCTTTATCAAATTCCGAAATGTCTCACCTTTTTGGTTTAGGGGCTGAGCAACCAAAAACTTGGAAAAATCTTTGGTTAACTCATTGGCAACCTTTGTTGTGCACTTGGCTTCGTCTGTATTGCCAAGAGGCTTTGCTTCTACAAGTAAATGACAACCGCTTAATGAGTCAACTCTTGATATATTTTCACCTCGCCTTGGCCCTTTTACAAAACCTCCACATCTGGACATTGCATACCTAATTATGACCTCATACTCAGGTAAGGCTGACAACTTCATATCATGCAGTGCTACACACAAGATGGGACCTTCTTCAATGTGTCGAGCGCTTATGTCAGTAAGTACTCCGGTCTTCACATCTAGAGTTGCAAAATGTGATCTAAAAACAATGTTCCCTGGAGCCAATCCAGCACCCATTGATTCGAACACAACATGCTACCATAATAAAATCCTGGGTTATAATCTAATAGAAATGGAAGAGCAATTTCACTACCCCAGCCGAACCTTCCTTCAATCAGGACCATGAGACTGTTAACTCCAGCAAAAGCGATTGTGTCTGAATTTTGCACTTTGGCAGCTTGTGAAGAAGTTTTGTATTTAGATCTTGGAATAAAAATATCTCCCAATCCGTTCATACTATAAAATGTAGTGATATCTTTTAGATTATACTCATCCACATTCAACTTCTCTTTTACTCCTCTCGATGCTTGATCAATTTCGAAATCAGATAAACCTCTAGTTTCCTCAATTCTTTGTGTACAACTCAAGAGATTTATCCCACTAGACTTAGTAATTACATCCAAACTAAATTCCATTATGTTGGGACTAGAAGTGTTGTCATAAAGTTCACTAGAGGGATCTAAAGTAGCAACAAATTGAGTGAACTGAGAAGCATAGGATTTTGAGCCTTGAACAAGAAAGGAAGAGTCAGTAGACAAAGTTGAAATGGATCCAGGACTAAATTCACTCATGATTATATCTTCACAATGAACAAGTACACGAGAGCTGCTTAAAATTTCAGCCTGCCTGTTTGGCCCATGATAACTTCCCTCCTCCAAACCAGGAACTTGTCCGGTATCTATCCATCTAAGATACATAGTTGGGTCTAAACTCTCTTCTACATTGGAAAGAACACTAAATTTGAGTTCCTCAAATGTTTTCACTACAGCTTTATGAGAATCATTCACTTTAGCATCAGTTTCTGATAAGAAAACTGTCCAGATGTATTAAAAAGTCCTTTATTACCTTCTTTGTGATAATCACTCAAACCAATTTCATGAAGAAGAACCGGTTAGTTTTTCTTCCAAATTACTTTATAGTTTTAGGCCCATTTGTTACAGGTTCTTTTACAAAATTTGATGACACTCCTTGAATTATCGCCACATCTGCTTCTATAGATTGATTTTGGTTTAATTGTGAAGGCATAATTCTAGCACTTACATCAGGTATAATTACCAATTCTTCTTTTATTATCTCATTATGACCCCTTTTAGACATTTCATCAAACACTCGAAAACTCAAATCTTGATTTACAGAACCGCTTTCAGTTCCAAACATACTAGGCATTTCATCGAACACCATGGATGGAGTGTTATTATCAGTTATATTTTCTCTTAAAACATCACTATCATTTACCCTTTCATCTTCCATTGAATCATTGATATCAAATACCTTGTAGGCATCGTATAAAGAAGAATTAGGATCATAAGGAGAAAACGAATCTTTCAATTCATTTGCATCCAATTTCAAAGCCAAAGAAATGGTGCCTTTCAATGTGTGAAAACTATATTGATGCCATGTCATAAAAACATCTCTAATTTCTGGTTCAAGTCCATTCATAAAAGAGGTATATAGCATAATATTCACTAAAACCTTCACGAGTTTTAACCTGATTGAACAAAAATTCGAATCCCTCACAAAAGTTCTTAACCGTACCTTGTTGCCTAATTGCAATAATCTTTTCCATAGTTGAATTGTAGCTCGTTGCCCTAACTCCAGAAATTGATCGTCGTATTGAATCTTGATTGCCTTTTGCCCTAATTTTTGAACTGTTATTGTGGATTAGTATTGCTACTGCCGCTGCCTTAACCCACAAGTAAGAGGAAAGGATGCTCTGATACCATTGTTACGAACAATTTGGTAATCAAGCAAAAGATCG
The DNA here is from genome assembly GCF_021521415.1 of Bidens hawaiensis. NCBI lineage: Eukaryota > Viridiplantae > Streptophyta > Magnoliopsida > Asterales > Asteraceae > Bidens > Bidens hawaiensis. Next base: position 7,622 of record NW_027502607.1, on the reverse strand, counting down.
ATAAAGAGAAGAAGAAACTAAGAAAAGAAGAAGTAATCTCAAGTCATCGATAGTTCATTCACTTCATCTCGTTGTTTAAGTAAACGAGTATTCCAACTTACACTCGCAACCCTCATACTAAGCTACAATTACAAAAGACCCCTTCTACTTATTTGACATGTAACATTTTTTATGTACTTTTATATAATTTATATCTCATCTTCAAGACTCATTATTAACTCAAGGTCTTTCAATCTAGGACATGCACGTTAAACCTTCGGCTCGCTTTCTTGAAGATTATTATTATTCTAAGTTTTCTTCATCGACATCACTATTATCCAAGTGAGTAATTTCATCCCCGTTTTCGCTTTTATACTTTTGGGGTAGCTTGCATACTTACTCAAACAAAAATGATTTAAGACTTGGATCCTCAAACCGCAAACTATAGTTTATGTTGTACTTAGAATAATTGCTCGATTGCGTGTTATATGCCTCATATGATTAATTGCTAAATGTTTATCACTTTTGTTGGTTGGTCTTATCCTCATCCTCAATAAGTATGATCATACGCTCATCCTTGTAATTTGGTAATTTTTGCCTATTAGAAAGGAGCATCATTTATTTATGATTTATATATAGCAATTGTCGTTATTATTTACTGTTTCACATAAGAGTTATGGATTTTGCCTCATTTATATATATGTACAAAAATGATGGAATTGCTCACCAGCATTCGTGTTGACAAAATATATTTTATGCAACGTTACAGGTGTGATTGTTGGTTGTTTGAAGATGGAAGATGCTTTTATTTTGGACCGTTAGGATTGTTATTAAAATGAACTATTTATTTTTCTTGTATTTTGTTGTATTTGTATGAACAAGTTGTGTTGTGTTTTATGTTAAATGAAAAGAATTTGTTGTTTAAATATTGACACTTTAATAGTGTCATGTGCATTGAAACAATCACGTCACGCCCCGGCATGTTCTGTCACTTTCGGTCGAGATGTGACACTAATCACCTTCATTAAGCACATGTCATTCAATTATCCACCTAGAAGACTATAGTCGATTCATGGCTTTCACGATCAATTGGAAACCGAGTGATTCCCCCAACACATGAGCATCAAGACGCATTGCCGGAGTAAGTAAAGACGTATCATACCTAAGATGACGCTCGGGATGAGCTCGGAATGGTACCGGTACCGATCCTAAAAAATCCCAATCCCAGAATTTGGAAATATTTTGTACCGGTACCTAAATGTTCGGTTTGGTACAGGTATTTTGTGCAAAATTCGAGAAATACCGATACCGTAAAGAACCATTCCGATACCAGTACCGATATCGAAAACTCAAAACTTGGTATTGATTCGGTACCAACGGCACCAAATCGGTATCGAATTCATTACTGGCACCGTACCAATCGGTACCGGTACCGAAAACGCTCATCCCTTGTTGATGCAACCTTTCGTCACACTTGAATGAAAAAATTATGCGTGCCCAAAAGCCTAAGACCACAGTTTTTTCATGTGGCGAAAGCCCATTTTTGGCGCAGTACCATACGGAAAATCACCGTACTCACAAAAAAAACATTACATATAACTCTACACACCTAAAAATCATTATAGTCATGTGGCTCAGTGTTAGTATGGTGAGTCAGGCGCCACCCCCTTAACGAGCTTTAGTGAGTAGAAGGGCGGGTCATGGAACATCAACCAATCATCAATATTCTTTCTTTTTTTCTTTTATTTTATTTTATTTTTTAGTTTAATAACAACGTGATAGTTAAATGATGAGTTAATTAAAGGCCATTGCTTGCGAAACATGACATGGCACCTAAAGATGGTATTACACTTTTTTGTTAAATCACAGACTAATGAAATTGTTGGACTTGGGATCTAGGATGTTGCCTCCTTCGCACACACCACCACATTTTGTATTTTTCGTATCTTCGTCTCCTTCCCACGCCACCATATCATTGATTTTACCCCCACCATGTTCACATTTTTTAGACACTTGAAATTGTTGAGCTATGGATTCGGGTCAAACCAACGTTTGAAGAAAATGAACAAGAGTTCTTGAACCACACACGATTTTACCAAACTTTGGTTCAAATATGTTCCATCACGTGGGTGATTGTGAAGACGGTTTGGGTTTTTTATCGGGGAAAGCTGGTTGAAAGGGTTGGTGGTGACGGGTGTGTTACTGGCCGAAGAACTGGTCAGTGCTTGTCTGCTTGAGTAGAGAAAGAAATGGCTAGAAATAGGTTCCTAAAGGAGAGACGTGAGGGAGTGGAGAGAAAAATTAAGGGCGTCTAACAAATGGTCAAAGTGATATTTATATTTCTTATGTTTCGTTTTTGTAGGTTCCCTGGACGGATCACACGAGATATCGCGTTCTACTCAGGTGCGGAATCCCTGCGTAGATCGTTACGAGTGTAGAAAGCAAATCAAACAAACACGATACGATAAACGAACACGTTATATTGATAACCGAACACGTGATACGATATCACTATTACAGACTCGTTAACCAAAACTGCTAACAACTATCACACGATTCACTGAACAACTAACTGATTAACCTAAACCAAGCCGTAACATCTAATATAAATACACGACAACTTCGCCTGATATGTTCAGGCGAAGTTGTCCATAACTTCGCTTGTTCAACAAGTTCGCCTAGGCGAACTTGTTAACAACTTCGCTTTACACAAAAACATAAATAACATTACAGACTCGATTACAGACACTAGACTATGAACTACTGACATTCATGCACCAACAGACTCCCCCTTGGCAGTAGCTTCATATCTTGATCTTTAAGCTCTTGTCTTGTAATCCTGTATCTTCACGCATGCACTCCTTCTCTAACACATACCGTGACTACTCGCTGATATTTCCTTGCTTCGTCCTTCCAAGCAGGAATATAGAATATCTTCTTTTCATTCAACACTTGCAGATCAGCTTTCGATAAGTTAACAAGATGCATCGGATCATACACCCTCAGCACTTCTTGTTCGTCTTCGTCTTCCATCACGGCTTCAGCAGTCTGGCAATCAACATACCACCATTTAAGATTCTTCAACACATCTTGAGGCATAGTCTTCATTGGAACCTCCTTAATGCATCGGATCGGTTTGTACTTCATCACCATCCATGGCTTGCCATCTGCTCTCATTCCCCTTTCTGTATCTTCCACGAGCTTTCCCTTCTGTGGCTTTAATAAATCAAACTTCTTCTCTTTTATGCTTTCTTTCCACACGATCTTCCCAATAACTCTTGCCATGTTGTCGTCACTTCTATTAATCAGGCCCAACCTAGCCAAATCCTTCACCTCACATTCCGGCAATGTATTGAGAGATCTCAAGGTTCTCTTGAAGTACTGAATACCATCAAAACGCTTCACCACAAACAACTTTATCTGTTCATCATATATCCAACAGATAATTCCCTTCTTCGACTCAGCATAGCCTTTGATGTTATAACTCTTCTTGAACATGGTTGGAACAGCAGGCTTCTTGGTCTTAATAAACCAATGAGCACAGCCTTCCTTCCACATAGGCTGCTCCTCCCACTCAGTCTCATCGTTTTCCATCTCAGTACCCATATTGGCTTTCTCCACATCTGGGATCTCGTGTTCAACATTTTCTTCTACTATCTCACCCTCTTCAATCTCATCTTCAATCACAATCTGTGCGCCAATCTTCTCAATCTCCTCAAACGGCAGCACATCATCATCAAACACATCATCATCCTCTAGCATATCATCATCTAATTCTCTCAACGCATCAATCACATCATCTTCATCATCAACCATCACCACCAACTGCACCCGCAGACTCCCCCTGAGCTGTGGAAGTCCCAAGAGCTTGAGTAGTTCTTGGCAACTCACCACCTGCACCTTTCGGTGCATTGGGATCATCGTCTCTGTCAAAACGCTTCTTCGTCCTTAACTCGTCGCCTCTACAGCCTGTCTCCCCCTGAGATGCCAAGAACTCCTTCATAGCATCTATAATACGCCCATGTTCAACCAGGAGGCACGACTGTAGTTGATTCTATGCTACAAGGCGTTGAATAGCCTGGGTCTGGATAAAGTTTATCCTCGATTGCTCTGCCACGACCCGCTCAAGTGCAGCTATTCTCTCCGAGTCTGAGAGGGTTGCATCGAAATCAACCTCATGTTAGATGTGTCTTGAGTATACCGATGAGGGATCTCTAATGTAACCGGGACTTCAGAAGCAGTTGTGGACGTAACCGCAGGTGGTATCGTGACCGACAACCCTGCAGTTGCGACGACCGTCTACTCTACAAACCGTGCCACCACCTCTGAAGGCTTTCTCCAATACATTTATCTTCAAAATTGAAATTCTTCAAGGGAACGCCCAGCATAAGTCCATTCCTGACAATGTTGTTCATCTTCCGAAGATGAATGTGCCCCATTCTCCTATGCCACAACTCGGACTCTGATTCACTCGCTTTCGTCAAAAGGCATGATTCTGCCGTGGCCATTTTAGTTGATCTCATATCCATAATGTATGTATTTCTTTCACGTGGAGCCTTCATCAAAATCCACTCCTCTGGTATCTGAAAACCAGGTTTCAACACAATCGCCTCATTCTTCGTAAAGTGAACGGTGTACTCCTTATCACAAATCTGCGACACACTCAGCAGATTGTGCTTCAATTCTTCTACAAAGTTAACCTTCTCCAAAGTCATCTTTCCGTTTGACACCGTTCCCATTCCAGTAATCTTGCCACCACTTTCACCGGCAAAGCTAACTCTCCCTCTTTGAACAGGTTTCAAATCGTGTAACAAGTATTTGTTACCCGTCATGTGCCGGGAACAGCCGCTATCTACAACCCAAAGATTGTTGGCAGCCCTGTTCAACTGTTCCTGCACAATAAAGCAAAAGATTAGAATTTAGGGATCCAAGACCAATTGGTCTTGGATCTATACATCCCAAACTTTGGCTTTCCAAAGTTAGTATCTCGGTAACTCCTGTAAGTCCCATTAGGATATCTCATTGAAGATTGATAGTGAGGCCTTCCAAACCGTTGTGAATTGAAAGAATTATAGCTTGTGGTTTGGTTGTTAGAAGTGTAAAACTGAGATTTGTTTCTATGAAAACCTGAATTATTCACATTTTTGAATTTTAAGTGGTTTTCATTTCTAGGAGCATGATAATTACTATTAGGTCTATTCTCAGCTTTAGTAGGCCTTACACCTCTGAATCGCTGCTTCAGAGAGCAATTTGCAACAAGATGTCCTAATTGATTACATCTAAAGCAACACCTATGCTCAACCTTTTTATCAACCGGTGTTTTAGATGTCGAGGCTATATTACCGCCCGTTCGTCTCACATATGGTGGGACGTACGGGTTTAGTGGAGTACTCTTTTTATTCATTTTATCTTTTTCTCCACTCTTGGGTAACACAACCTCCTCTTTTGCCTTACCAGACTCGGATGACTTATCCGAATCTGACGAGACTGGACTTTGATCAGAAATTTCAACACTTGAAACAGGCGAACTTGTTTCGCCTCTACTAACATTTGGTTCTTTAACAATTACCTTATTTGGCACTGTCTGAGCAACCTCAAAATCAACAGATTTCTGAACACTAGGGTTAAAAGTGTAATTGTGATTGTACGGTGGTGGAACCTCATGATAACCGATTCCTCCTCTCTTAGTAGAGGAACCTTGATCACTAACAAGGTGATCAAGAATAGCAGAAGAATTTCTGCACTGCTCCAGTTTTCGATTCAGTTCCACCACTTTCACCTGGTGGTCAGCAATCTGTTTTTCTCTCTCAGCAATTAGTTTGGTCTTTTCTTCCAAAACTTCATAACTTAAATCAATCACTTCAATTTTTTCAGCAAGTTTTGTTTTTAAACTTTTCACATCTTTTTCACAAGCTTTTATTTTAATTTTATAATTATTTTCTCTTGATTTAATAAAGTGATGATCTTCTTTTAAGGTTTTAAATTCAGCATCCAACCTAACATACTGATCGGTTATGGTTGCTAGTTGCTCAGACAAGTTCTCACATTTTGAACAAGTTGGTTTCGAACATACCTCGGAGAGCTGGTCATTAACGTCTGCCATAAGAGCTTTATCCTCTCCGGTAACCTTCTCACTTTCTTCAGTTTCTACCTTTGCCAAATTTGCATGCTCAAAAGTTTCTTTAGAAAGCAGGTTCCAGTTGTATTCACCATCTGCTCTAGACATCATGGCACTGTAATCTTTTCTACCCTCACTTTGCTGTGGAGACCTACCCTGACTTCGTTCCACACGCTCATTCCTGCATTCTTTTGCAAAGTGACCGTTTTGTTGACTATTGTAGCATCTCACCTTTGTCTTGTCAAACCCTGGCTTGCCACCGACAAACTTCCTTCCAGTCTTATTCATAAACCTTTTCACCCTCCTCACAATCATGGCCATCTGCCATTGTAGATCCATTTCTTCCATATCGTCAGCATCAATCTGATCGTAATCTTCATCCAACATAGCTGGATCAACAATCTTCCCTTGAATGTAGTTCTCATAGGAAGCAATGAAAGAAGCATAGAGACCAAACTGTTCTTCAGCAGACTTGACACTCATAGGCATCTTGGAGTAGTTGTTGCTGGAAGAACTTGGAGAGCAACTACTCTTGCTTACCTGGGGTTGAGAACCACTCGATCCAGCTGCTACATAGCAAACATCCCCATTTGTGTTAACTGACACATGCCCCTCATGTGATGAGTTGGGGCCCGACTCTCCCTTTGTGTAGTAGGCAGCAGATTCAATCTTCGATCCTGAGCTAGTGTTGACTTTAGCTCCATACATACCTGGATCTTGAACCTGATCCATAGGTGTCTCTTTTCTGACCATGTTAAGCTCAAAGGTTCTGAGCTTGTTGACTGCCGTTTCAAGATCATATGTGGGAAAGTCCTTGTCTTCCCTCATCAGCACAGTGTACATCTCCCATTTTGGTGGGAGAGCATCTAGAAGCTTCTCAACTATTTCTTCTTCTCGGTAGGAAATGGAATAGTTGCTCAATTCAGTCATCAGATGGTAGTATCGAGTGATAATATCATCTAAAGATTCATTCTTCAAATACTTGAAGACTGAAAACTGGGTTTTGAGCAATTTTATTTTTGAAGCCCGGATTCCTACATTCCCTTCAAATCTGCTCTCAAGAGCTTCCCAAAGCTCTCTTGCTGATGTGTACTTTCTAAACGTATGAAGGATCTCTTGTGGAAGAGCCATAGTAATAGCAGCATGAGCCTTGCTCTCAGCCTCATACATCTTTTTCTCTTCTTCTTCTATTTTACTATACTTCTTGATTTGGTCACGACCTTCATACTCCATAATTGGTGGAATATAACCATCCTGGATGCATACCCACATCTTCGCATCCTGGTATTTGACGTACTGTATGAACCGATCCTTCCATGCAACGAAATCGGTTCCCTTCAGCAATCTTGGGGCCTTGGTAGCTGATCCTGCCTCAACTTCCATCTTCACTAACTCAGAGATGTTGATCGACGACATCTTCCCCGAAAAGTAAGAAACCTGAAAAAATAAGAAATTTTTTTTTTTTTTTTTTTTTTTTAAGTACTGAAGGCGAAGTTACGGATAACTTCGCTTGAAGTAGGCGAAG
>NW_027502606.1:0-39926 GCF_021521415.1 Bidens hawaiensis | reverse complement strand
AAACATGTTTTGATTATATACATGGTAAGGAACCTGTTTTGATAATTTTTTTTGGCCATAAACACGGATTAAAGGGTTGAAACGACGTTTTTACGGTTCAAAAGTTCGTTTTTGTGCACTAGCCGAAACCCTAACTTAAGGGCTGTTATGTTGATGAAATATTTCTTGGTTTGTGATATAGGACTTGTACCTAGCTTTCTTAGAAGCACAAGAACCTGAAAACTTGATAAAAAGATCGGAAACGAGCCAAACCCGCTAAGGTAATGCCGAAACACTCGCTTACGGGCTATTCAGAAATTTTTGTGGATTTTTTGGAAATTGTTTGGGGTAAACGGACGATTTTCAGGCGAAATATAGCTGATAAAATAAATTTTTATAAATTAATAAATCAGTAAATAAATTCCAGAAATATTTTTATTAAAATCTACATATTTTAATTGATAAGTAGTTAAATTTTCATAATTTAATGATTAACGGTTAATTAATTATGCTAATCTGAATATTAAACAAATTCAGTTTTTATAAAAACCGGCAAGTTCGCGACTAGTGAACCTGCGAAAATATCAAAACACCAAGAGTGATCAAAAATCATATTTTTGGACTAATTAAGTAAAAACGAACTTTTCTATGAGAAACCTGGACAATCCGGGTGGATTGTGCGCGTTTCTTCTCAAATTAAACTGAATAAACGGAAACGGGCCCCGTGGCTAATCCGGGACCCCAGTATGTGATCTTTCTTTATAACTTAATCATTTTATTAACCAATACATTTACCCAAGCTTATTTTCCCATAACTGTTTTCTGAACGCGTAAACGAGCAACTTGGCCCAGCTGGGAAAACGGGAGTCTGAGCCAAGTTCGATTTTAAGTATTAGACTTTGAAGAACATCACAACCTAAGCCTATTGCCACTTTCTGGGCGTTCCAGCTACGCCCAGATTAGTTATACAGCCCAGTTTAGTATTGAGATTATAATAATATTAAAATATTAATATTATTATAATATTGATTATAGGAACTACTGATAGCGGATCGAACAAAACACGAGCTGATACAGTACTGATTATCGACTAAACCGTGAGTTTCATGACCCCACTTTTAAACTGTTTTACGAACTTTTGGGGTGAAAAGCATGTTTGCTTATATATATATACTTATCTGAAACATGTGATGATGTGAATTATCTAAGTGCTAACACACGAAAGTCCCCACAATCACAGTGATTAACTTCGAGCCGGTGGCTTGTGAATAGTACTATTGGTTTGACAAACCCAAAAGGAATCGGCCTGGTTGCCGTGTCACATAGCGCCGTTTGCAAATGACCATATTTATACAAACAGGCTATATAGTGTTAGACATAGCTACCGGGGCATGTTTGTGGGCAGAAGGGGAGCCACAGTGGTTGATTGAGCGTGGGAAATGGAGGCACGCAGCACGAACAGTCCAGGCTTCACTGTAGCTCAGCATAATTACATCCACATACATCATTTACATACATACATACTTATTTCATAATTACAAGTGTTGACTTGTGAACACTCATTACTGTTTTCTTGAAACTCGTGAAACTCACCAACTATAGTAGTTGACCCGTTTTAAACTGCTTTTCAGGTGTACTTAAATCGGAATGATTGGGTGATCTGTTACTTGCCTGAAGTGTGTGGTTGATGCTATGTGAATAGAAGCAGGGGCGTATTAGTAAGAATGTATAGTTAACGAACTAGTTTTGTTTGTATCGCTTAGACTGTTAAACAATGATAGAACAAAGAAATGTAATATATTGTAAATTAGTTTGTAATGTTTCTTATAAACAATGTATTGATATCAGAGGTGTCTGTTACATTCTCGTTTTACGCTTCCGCATTGTGCTAGTCGGGGTGTGACATATTTCGACTTTTGATAGTCAAATTTAATTAAAACAGATTCATTACTTGTTAACGAATGATCAACTCATTCGCAAAGATAGCAAATGGGGTTTTGTGGATTATTAACGAATAAGTTGATTGACTCGTTAAATGTAACGAATGTCTAACGAATAAGACAGATTCGTTAGAATTAACGAATGTAACTGATTCGTTACATATAATTTTGTACGAAAGAGACATTCATTTAAGTGTATAATAACGAATGAAGATGTCTTTCGTTAAACAGTAGGATATTATTGAATATTTTAGCAATATTTTATTCATTTTAAACATAATGGCTGACCAGATCGTTGCTAATCCTATTCCTGAGCAACAACTAGAGGTTGTTCCCGAACAACAACTCGAGGTCCAGGCTCCAGTACATGAGGTTGAACCCGTGGAAGCTCCGGTATTATTGCCATGGGATAAAAAGCACAACATCTGTGCCTTTTTACACGATAATTTCGAAGATTCACCTATTTTTGGAGGCATTATTAGTTTTCTACTTCAATCCACAATCTACAAGTCGATTTACACATAGACTTTGGTTTACCAAAGTATTATTCGTGCCTTTTGGGATACTGCTAGTTTCAATGAGAAAGAAAATCAGATTGAGGCGACAATACAAGAGAAGCGAGTGGTAATTGATGTTGGTGTGATTCGTGATGTATTGGGATTCAGAGATACTATAGATGATCGGTGTGAATTTGATAAGGGGTTGATCCGTGTTTTATTTAGGAGGATTCGGTACAAGGGGGATTTGGATAATTCGATGTACAATAAGGCGAACTTGTGCTTACAGTACAAGTATTTGATGTATGTGTTGATTCATTGCCTTGGTGGTCGAAAGGGTGGATTTGATGAATGTCACGTTATGATGCAATCAGCTTTTGTTGCTCTTGTTCTTAACAAACCGTTCAATTTCTCTGAACTGGTTTTCTATCACTTGAAGGAGAATCTCATGAGTTGTCATAAGTTCTTAATGTATCCGAGATTTCTTCAGCTTATCATTGACAATCTCCAGCCTACTTTATTTAAAGATCCAACTGATTTGATGAAGTTGGAACACATGAATGTTGAGACGATGAGGCGGTTACGTTCCTATAGAGGTTAAAGTATTCAAGATAGGCTGCGGTACAAGCGTCTGATTGGCCATCTTGCTAATATAGATTATGAAGCGCCATCTCATGATCGTTGGGCTCATGATTATTCGGATTCAAAGCGCAAAGGTGGTGATGGTGGTGATAATGGTGGAAATGATGGTGGTGATGGTGGTCAGGGGCCGAGTGCCGAGTTAAGTTATGCTCAGAAACGTAAGCGTAAAGGGAAAGAGCCGATAGTAGAAAAGGGAGAGAAACCGAAGAAACTAAGGGTGAGACGGGGCTCGGGAATCGAAATTCCAAGTCAACCGTTTGTATCTACGAGACCATCTGCACCTGTATCTATTCCAGCTTCGATTCCTATTTCTCCAACTCCTTTGATGATTACGAGATCTCCAGCTATTACAAGATCTCCTACTCCAGTCCAGATGCCAGTGTCTCTAGTACCTCCGTCCATGACTTTGAGACTATAGCTATGTCGGATCCGTAATTTGGAGATGTATTACAGACCATGTTGGCTCGTATGCCTAGTCCTCGACCTACTACTTCTTCTACACCAGTCAGTCCAACTATGTTGCCAAGACCTAAGCACTCATTTATGGAATTCAATCGTCCTCAGGGTCCTATGCAACTAGTCCATCTGAACTTCTACAACTTGTCTCCTAATGCCCAGCTATTCAAATTGCTGAATCTCATTCATCTGCAACAAACTCAGATGCAACCAGACCATTTATTTCAAGAGCATATGCGGGCATAGCAGCGGACTTTATTCCGACATATGCAATTCATTCAGAAAGAGAACAAGGAATTAAAGGCCCTGGTTGCTGTTCAGGGGGATAGATTAGACAAACAAGATGAGATCATCTTGCAACATGCATGCAAAGAAGATGAGTTGAAAACGCTGAGGCATGATGATGAAGATCCGGATGTGGGGGGGTGTAGGTGACCAGCAACCGGGCGGTAAAGCACCGTCGGTAGGTAATCAAGCTGGGACGAGTACTAGTGGTGGTAGTTAGGGTAATAACATGCAGATTGTTCTGTATAAAGACTATACTCCAGCAAAGCCAATTGATGTGATTCTGGCTAATATGATATTTATTTGTAGGTATGGATGGGATCGTATACAGCATGGTTAATGCAGATGAGATCGAAGAGGGTGAGTTTGTTGATCATTCACTTACTAAAGAACAAATTGCCCTGCTTTTGGATCTGAATGAGGATGAGGTAGAGGAACTGGGAAACACTGTTGAGGTGGAGATTGACTTTGAAGAAAGTACTAATCCAGGCATTCTTCGGGGGAATGTGCCTGAGTATGAGGAGGTTGAGGTTGAAGACATGACTGCTGAAGAATATCCAGATATGTATGCTGAGAACAACAATGATTCGGGTATTCTGTTTTTCACTACTGAACATTTTGAAGCAGCAGAGCAACGTCTACGTGAAGAACGAGATAGGTGGAACAAAGAGGCTGAGACAAGTCACTTATCAACAAAAGAGAAGAAAAGGAAACGTGTTTTGAATGGTATGTTCGGGCAACACGTAAAGCGCATGAACAAGATGATCGAGACCTTTCGATACAATGAACAGGAGGAAGTCAGACAAGCAAAGGTCCGAGCATCGGCATACCAAATAAAGAAGTACAAGGGCGAAAGACATGAAGGGTCACTTGATTGCTTGGCAATACGATGCTGAACTTAAAGTATTATCGTCAAGTGGGAGCATGGTATTTATTATTTTAAGCGTCCTCATGATATTTTGACTATGCCAAGATGGGATGTGAGAACCTTAGCCAACCGACCGTTTGTGAATCGGGGCAAAGACCAATGGGCTGCATGGTTCTATGATCATCTCCAACATGAAACCAGATTTGGTTTCAAATTCTTCAAGCCGCATGTGCCGACGCATAAGTATATTGATGAGATTGATACACGCACCGGCTGGAGGAAGATGATCTTGTAAGTCAAGTCGCCGAAGACGATGTAGAGGGCACTAATGAAGATATTCCCTCAGAGTCTATTCACCACGTTCAACCAATGGTACTATGATAATCTGACAGTTGAAGCGGTTATTGTATTGGGTACCGGATCAAACACGAGTTTCATACAAATGTAGCTATTTAACTTATCGAAGTCTGATAGCGATGCATTATTCCATAGTTAGATCCGATTTGCTAACGTAAGCGACGACGATCTTGCAATGCAATTTCACCGTGTTGTTCACGTTTGTTATGCATTCACGATTCACAGTCGCACTGACTGGAAGACAAAGATGTTCTAGAAGTGAAGAATAAAGAGCTCGAGACGAGGAGGAGTTTGTTTATACACGACTTGGACGTCTCGGTCTTTATTATATTATTATTATATTGTTTGATAATGTAAGGGGTATTTTGGTAAATAACCCCATTCGCTCTATTGTAAGGCAATTCGTTAATCTGTAACGAATGAGCCACATTGGTATAATGTAAGCCACATTCGTTAACCTAGATTAACAAATGTGACAATGAATGTTGAGCTATTCGTTAGGTAAATGTAAAGCGAATGAGTATGTTCATTCGTTATAGATAATGTAACAAATGACACATTCGTTAAGTCTTAATTAACGAATGTGTCATCTCCTATATATATTCTTAACATTATTAGTAATGTAATAGAAGTTTTGTTTATTCTAGTTAGTGAGTCGTTACTCTGCCGAAATTCTCTCACAACACACACACTAACTGTATCGACTTCGTATTAATCGTACCAACATCATGAACATCACGTCGTAATCAACGATCTAGATCCATACAAGGTTCCTCAATAAAAGATGTTTTAGAAATTAGACGGTTTTATTTATCCAACTCGAACATTTATTAATTATCTTTTGTATTTATATTTAAAATTATCAAACGTTTGTTCTAAAGAATTTTAGTTTTCAATGTTTTATAAAACACATGATGGAACGGATTATACGGACCATCCGATGATAAGAGTAATTATGGTCGCGAACAAAATTATCCAAGTCCTCGCATGGAAATCATAATACATATAATTGTGTGTCATAATCAAGAACCAAAAGTAGTTTGAGTAACGGTACAAATGTTAAGATAATAAGGACATGGTGGATACACCCCTGGTACATCCTATATATAAGTGCCATTAACGGATTGTCATTTGGAGCGTTGCTTCAATTACTAGAAGTTCTATGTTATGATATTTTTCTTTAAAAGTTTAAATTATTTTCAAATTGAATATGCTTAGTTTTCCTTAATTTCGGGATGAAATTCCCTAAAGTAGGGGGAGACTATAACATTTTGGATTTTTCAAAACCGTATTCGTTTATGTTTAAATTTTTAGATCTTTGTTATTAGCCAAAAATCAAATATTTATAAGTATTAAAGATTTACATATTCATTTTATACCCCTTATACTTTCCATGTTGTTCATTCCTTGTTTTAATCATAAAATGATCAATATTTAGCTAATTTTCAAACTACAAGGACTAAACTTGTCAAAAAATAAAACTCCTCACCCCTAGGGCCGAGGCGCCACGCGATAAGACAACTTTGGTGTGGCCACGCAGCGTAGTGGGACACCTGATCAGATCCTATGCTCGATATTGTTTCCTAGTTCATTTTTTAGCAACTAAATCGCTTATTTTAGGCATAAATCGAGTAAATTAACGCCCAAGCAAAGGAATATAACTAAAATACATGTCCGTATACATAACCCCTTTATCAAGCACGAAATCTTCTGGTTATTTCATTGATTAGGTCATTAATTTCATATTCGGTTGCTTAAACGAGCAAACTAGCCAAATTGGTTCGTTTTTGCATACATTATATAAACAAATCTCATATTATCTGTCATAAACTTTCTCTAAACCCTAATATATCAATCTCAGCCGTCACCCCTCCTGGTCATCATCAAATCATTTGGTTTTTACTTATTTGTTTGAAGACACAAGTCTTGACGTTTGACTTTGCTTAAACATCAACCTTTGACTTCCGTTTCTCATCGATTCAAGCATTATCCGGATAAGTTGTCTGCTGTGAAATCGTTCATACGTATTCCTTAGTCAATAACCTTCAATCAGTTTCAGTGGTTGAAGGGTGTTGACTCGTCGATTTCATTAAAACCCGCTAAAGGGCAAAACAGTCAACAAGTTTGACTTTACGTTTTCTCATACCTCTGGTCGAATTCAACGTTTGGTCCAAAAGACTTTTAATCTCATAATGAAATTTTAAGGCTACTGACCAAAACCTTACCTCTGACTCGCTGTTCGGATTCTGGTCAGTATCGACTCGTTTAAATCTTAAATTTAACATAACCGGAATTCTAAACATCCGTTTGGATTGATTCCAGCGGAAACGAGTTGCTTTTTACTTATATTATCATATCTCAAAGTTTCAGGTTCTGATTATTTATCTTGTTTGAAGCATTAGTGGACGAATCGCTTATTCTTTAACTCGTTTATTCGTAATTGTATTCACTTGCTTTTAGACAAAGGTGAATTTGATTATTCCCCTTTTTATCTACTGTTTTCAAACGTTTTGGGGACATATGCGTACTTATTATATTTTTCTGTCATATATTATACACAAACTTGCAAACATAATCATTATGTGTATATCAATTAAATGTTATTTGCTAATTGCTAATTGTTTAATTGTTTACTTTATCGCACTCGGAGAGCTCCAACATATTCTCGTTATAGTATGATCATACGGACGTCTTAGTAACCGGAGCCCAATTCATTTGCGATGGTAAACCGACAACCCCGGTCATTGTAACTACGGCTTAATGGCACACTAGCACGTCAATGGTTTGTTTTGGCTTGATTGATTACTATCACATATGTTTGTTTGCGTATTTAGCATTTATCATATATTATATACATATCATTTTTAGTGTCAAAATTGGTGATCATCTCACTCAACATGTGTTGTTGACAAACTCTATTATTTTCTATGCATATGCAGGTTGCTTTTGAATTAAAGTTTGACATGAAAAGGACACCTAGACAAGATCTTAGGATATAAAATGAATACAATCATTATTTAAGTTTATATTCACGTATTTAAATTGTTTGTCATATTTGTAAAATTGTGTGTGTACTCGTTGAAATAAAATAATTAAATAGATATTGTCATTTATACTCATATAGTATCTTTGAGTTGTGGACAATCATGCTCACGCCCCGACATCTCCGCCTTAGGTTGGGGTGTGACAAGAACGTTCTAGAAGGGTCGCCATCAAAGCTAGGATTTGATAAATCGAAGATGAGATGCTTTCAATGTAAAGAGAAGGGACATTTCAAGCATGAGTTTACAAGTGGTAGATGATAATGGAGCCAACCCATTTGGAAGGTATTACTACAAGCAGACCATTTATCACCGACCTTCACAAAATGTTGCTGAATCATCTATTGGGAAAAGGCATACAGAAGCTTCAACGTCTCAACCCAAGGCTTGTAATGCATCACAAACTGATGAGGGTTTCAACTGGAATTCTATTTTTCAAGCTAATGTTGCTGAAATGGTTGAAGAAGAAGCCGTTAAAGAGTTTTCTGGAGAAGTGCATGTTAAGGATGAGCTGGTTAAGAATGAGTCGGTTGAGTTGGTCCAAAAGGATGATTTGGGTATTAAGGATGAGTTTGTGAAAGAGGATGAGATGGTAAAAGAGGTGATGAAGGACCAATGTGTTGATGTGAAAGCTGATGATACTAAGGATGACTTGTAGCATACTTATGAAAAAATCCATCATGTACCATCTGACTATCTTAAATCTTTATTTCCACCTGACATAATTGAAAGTTTTGCAGGTTAATTCAATGGAGAAGAGGTACCACATGGAAAAATTGACTTTGGCGAGGAAGAAGAGAATGTTTGTAAAGTGGAAGTCAAAGAAATCAAGGAACATGAAATTCGAGTTGGTTTGGTTGAAGACATCACAGATGAAGAGTCAGAATACTCAAGTGAAGAGAATCTAGCTACTTAACAAGCACTAATGGCAAATCATGTAAATTTGTCTTCTTTTGTGTTTGAACAATGTTAGTTACCATATGAAGAATGTTATTTTAAAAGTTTTGAGCTTAAACAAGTCAAGAAGAATTATGATATGGTTTTGCTTGACATAAAGTATTTGAAAGAGGCATACAACAAGCTTCAAAAGTGTGAGAAAAAGCTTTGGGAGAAAAAGCTTTGGGAGAAAATCCTACAGGATGAGAAAACCATCCAGATGCTTAAGCACACTGTTGAAGATAAATAGATAGAATCAATAGGCACATTGATGAAAATGCAGCTCTCAAACTTGAGTTGCAAACACTCAAGATTGAGACAGAATGCAAAAACTTAAAATTAACAAGTTATTCTGCATCATCATATGTTCTTGATCACGTTATACCTAAATCTTCAACAAGTGTCAAAACTGAGGATGATGTGATTGAGAACATCAAGCCTAATGTGGACTACCATGCCGTTTCGCCACCTATTTGGAATTCCTATATTCCAAAGAAACCAAAAGGTTTCAAAAAGGCGTTGAACGTGGAAATTTCAGCTCCACAGCATGATTCCACATATAGTGTTCATGAATCTGTTGTGGTCTCTGAATTTGCTGATATTCATAGTTCTGAGTGCGACAGTGAAACTGGTGTCGATATTGCAGAAACTGTCTTAGCTGAAAACCTGTTAAGGTTAATCATTTAGAAGCTAATAACTCAAAGAGATTTGCTCAAATGAGTTTCTATCATAAGCAATCTCATAGAGTTAAAAACTTCAAGAAAATTGTGTTTGTGAAAGGTGTAACTTCTGAATTTGAAAAAGAGGCCATTTTTAGAAACTAGTCTAATCAAGAATTTCATAGACTGAAAGTTGAACGTGAACATGCTGAAACACCTCCACTGGTAAACAAGTTTGTAGACCGGAGGAGATATTTTAATTGTAATGAAATTGGGCATGTATTTTATGCGTGTCCCAATCGTTTGAAGCACGATCATGTTCAGCAAAAGAAGTTCATCACTAAAAAACCTGGATTGGGACAGGTTGAAAAACAGAAATATGTGTTAAAATCCGAGTCTGTTAGGATTTTAAAACAGCTTGTTGATGTAAAAAGTGTTAGTAAGAAGGGGGAATGTTCCACATCTAAAACCCCTACTTTTTACATAAAGAAGAAAACATCTAATCAAAATTGGGTGGCCAAAACTGTGTCAAATAACAATCCACCAAGTTTTGAAGATGATAAAAAGTCTGTTTCTGATACATAAAGTCATATATCAAGCTGTGATTTGCTTTCTAGTGAATCAAAAACAGATCAAATGAAGATGTTGTTTAGCAAGATGAAACAACCCAAGACCAAGAAGGCTTGGGTTTCCTTGTTTTACTAATCTGTTAACTATCTGTGTAGGGGCTTCCAAGATCACATAACTCAAGGTAGATTATGGATAGTGGAGCTTCTAGGCACATGACGGGTACTCTACATTTGCTAGAAAACGTCAGATCAATACGTGTGGGTTATGTAGGATTTGCGGGAAATCTAGGGGGTCAAATTGTTGGTGAGGGTAATTTAACGAATGGCAAGGTCATGTTTGACAAAGTGAACTACATCACTGAGCTGGAGAACAACTTGTTGAGTATATCACAAATTTGTGATAAAAGCTTTTCGACTCATTTCACTGACAACAAGTGTCTTATCTTAAAGCCTGGTTTTAAGATTCCCGATGAGTGGATCTTGATGCGTGCACCTCGAGAGGATGATTTATATGTTCTCAACATGAGCACTGCTTCAACTTCTTCATCGAGTGCTCAATATTTTATTTCAAAGGCATCTGAGAAGCAGTCGATTTTATGGCATCAAAGGATGGGTCATATCAATGTGAGGAAGATGAATCATCTAGTTCATAATCATCTGGTCGAAAGGGTAAACTTGAAGAACTTTCATCTGAACAAGGAATGTCTTGAGTGTAAGAAAGGGAAGTAGATAAATGAATTTCATTCGAAGAAGCTGATCAATTCCATTAATTTACCTTTTGAGCGTCTACACATGGACCTATTTGGTCCAGTGAATGCTAAAAGTGTCACTGGCGAACTCTACAGCCTAGTGGTTACTGATGACTATTCACGATTCTCATGGGTAATGTTTTTAGATACTAAGGATGAAACATTTGACTACCTCGTAATTCTATTCAAGAAGTTGTATAATTTGCCAATTCATAGAATCTGAAGCGACAATGGGATAGAGTTCAAGAACAACAAAATGTTGGAGTATTGTAATGAGTGTGGGATTCTTCATGAGTTTAGTGCACCCTACACTCCACAACAAAATGGTGTCACTGAACGAAAGAATCGGACTTTAATTGAGACTGCTTGAACCATGCTTGCAGATTCCACCGAGATTTTTTATGAAATCAGGATGCTAGATAA
Source organism: Bidens hawaiensis (assembly GCF_021521415.1). Classification (NCBI taxonomy): domain Eukaryota; kingdom Viridiplantae; phylum Streptophyta; class Magnoliopsida; order Asterales; family Asteraceae; genus Bidens; species Bidens hawaiensis. Next base: position 28,525 of record NW_027502606.1, on the reverse strand, counting down.
ACGTTTTGGTTTTTTTACCTTTTGTATTTTCGCATTTTTTTGGGTTTTATAAATTTTTTTATTATTTTTTTATTTTCTTGAAGGGTTTTTTCTGGTCCAAAATGATTCTCAAAGTTCTCAATTTCTAAATGGTTCTCACACGATCCCAATCCTATACACACACACACATACACATACATGGTAATGTTAACGTACAAATTATATTAACGTGCTAATATTGAGAATCAAGTAGTGTAATTATATTTACAAGTAGTATAATTATATAATTACACTACGTTGTATATATAATTACACCACTTGATTCTAATAGTTAGCACGTTAGTTAAATTTGTATTTGCCCCTAATCCTGTATACATACATACATACATATATATATATATATATATGTATGTTTATAGGATTAGGTTAAAATAAAAACCTACTTGAGTTGTGAAAACACTACAAACCCATTCTCAACCACATCTTTTTATTTAAAGTTTGAATCATGTGGTTCACAATTAAATTTAATAAAAAAATGTAAACATAAATATAACATTTTCTCTATCCTGAAAACATATAAAATATTAGTAAAAAAATGTTAAAAAATAGCAAAACAATTTTTTTTATGTTTCGATATTTTGTATTAAATGTTACAACATATATTACGTGTGCAAAAAAAAAAAACGATGTTACATAGGGTTTTCACGGGTTTTCACAACTCAAATGGGTTTTCATTCTATACTTCCCATATATATATATATATATATATATATATATATATATATATATATATATATATATTGTGTTGCTCTTGGAAGGGCTCGATAATTTATATGCTTATGTATCATTGCATGAACGTTTATGTTTTTTTAACCCATAATGTATATAATTTTTTATATTATCACAATAATTTTTATATTGCTTTCTGTTTTTAGCCCGTGTATTACTCAAATTATATATATATATATATATATATATATACACATATATATATATACATATATATATGTATATATGCAATAATATATACATACACACACACACACACATATATATATATATATATATATATATATATATATATATATATATATATATATTAGTGGTGGGTCTATTGAAAACTGCTCTTAAAGAGAACTTAAAAGCTCCTAAAAACTTCTAAAAAACTTTTTAAAAAAAAATTTTTGAAGTTTCTTTTTTTTCCATTATTCTTATATGTTGTTATTGGTTCAAAAAAAAAAACTTGTCGGTAACCTCGTCGGTATAGTGCGCATGTGTAATAGTGTGCATTGCATATATGCAAAAGTGTTTGTATTGCATAGAATACAACAATAATGCACATATTTGATACACACTATTGTATATATGCAATATAAGACTAATACACATATCGAATACAAATTAGTACGTATGTGTAATACAACATTAACGCACATGTGCACCACATCGACTTTTATTTTATTATTTTTTTTTCCATATAATACAACACTACTACACATATACAATACACAACTATTGCATATATGTAATAAAACACTATTAAACTCAAAAATACATAGTAATACACATGTGTAATACAACGGTATCGCATAGTAATACGTATGTGCATTACAGCGGTTTTTATTTTTATTTTTTATTTTTTTATATTTTTCAAGTGCAATATAAGAAAATATAAAAACAAGGGCTAAAACAGAATTTTGAAAATATTTTTTTATTTTTAATTAAAAATAATTCTTTAGGAGTTTTTAGGAGTTTTTTAGTTTTCTTTCTAAATGTGAGTTTTCTCTAGATCCTCTCCCTATATATATATATATGCTAGGTTAAAATTTGAGTAATACACGGGCTAAAAACAAAAAACAATATTAAAATTATTTTAATAATATAAATAATTATATACATTATGGGTTAAAAAAACATAAACGTTCATGCAATGATACATAAGCATATAAATTACCGAGCCCTTCCAAGACCAACACAATAATAAACCTGCAAGTCTTCTCCCTGTTCTAAAAATATATACAGTAAAATTATTAAAAAAAAAATAAAAACGTTGATATAAAGTTATAAACATAACAAAATAAGGCTTTTGCATACATATAGCTTTAAAAGTCTCCCTATCCCTTTCCCATATGTTGTCGACTCATTTATAGCGGAATGGGTCGGTTCGAGTTGCAAAATATTGATATTGAGTCAAAAATGTAGATCATAGTATCTGCCTAGTCTCTCATTTAGTTGTCCATTTATAATTAAATAAAGATTAAGCAATGACTTAAAATTAGGAGTGCCTGAAACCGAAAATCGAACAACAGATTTTGACCTTTTAATCCGCTTTGATAAACAAAGTCAACCTTTGCCAAAAACTAATTTTGATCCACACAAAGTTAAAATTGCTCAGGAATTAAAAAATAACCAAAACGACTCCATACTGCAGATTTTTGACAATGCCCAAAGTACCCTTAACGGTAAACAATAACAAAACAATTCCATGCTGCAGATTTTTGACAATGCCTAAAGGACCCTGACGGAAAAAAAATAACAAAACACCTTCACAATGCATATTTATTCAATTTATTTACATTATACGGCGCATCAAGTGCAGCACTTAATTTTATATATTAGCATTTAATTGCTTCTTTTTTTAACAAAATCAGTTTTTTTGGCTTTTTCAAACCTGTTGTTGGCCAAAAAATGTTTGCCCAAGTCAGCTAATAACTACAATTGGGTCATTCAGTTTCAAACAATCTGTATATACTATAGTTCTCATGTTAATTACCTACAAACCATTAAAAATTCAGTTATATAGTTCCTTGGTGAACATGTCTGTATGCATTGATCCTAAGCTATAAGAAGCCAACCAAAATGATTTTGCCTTGGACTTATTACTTGAATATGAAACTACGTCATCATCATTTTCATAAATATCTTCGAATTCCTCTTTAAGTTTGAAGTTAGAGATATTGCATCGTTTGTGTGATCACTCGTAATATTGATCACTCGTAATATTAGTTAGACTATTCTCAGCACTGAAGGATATCATTTCCCAGAAAAACAAATAATTCCAATAAAAATCTTATGATAGTCACAAAGCATATGTATTAAACATGTTGCTAGAAATTTTAGAACATTACCTTCTTGTTGACGGTGTCTTATGATTGATTATCTCCATTGGTTATTTGGTTTGATTCAGATGTCTCAACCTCTCAAGTAAGAAAAATTAATATCAAGTTGATGTTCAAATAAAATAAACGTCATAAATTTTAAAATAAAAAATTATACCACTTCGGTGTTAAAACTTTTTTTTTCAAACAATTACTATGAATGAATCATCAGAATAGTTGACAATATTAAAATTCATTGCCTTTTTTCAAAATATTGTATTCCTTTATATCAATCTTAAAGGCATACTTTCTCTGTAGAAAAGTGTTAAAGACACTTGATACAGCAAACCCCTACAAAAAAAATTATAAAAAAATGATGTTCATAATAATAATAATAAAAGATGCTTCACTATTAATTAAGAAAAATGTTGATATGTATATACTTACACATTTGGTTTCCTCAACTATGGTTTTTGTAGTCACGTTTAATATCTTAAAAGCTTCAATGTCCCATAAAGTTAATGAAAGAGTATCATACAAGTTATTATATTAATAAATAGTTACCGGTATTATAATCGCCTTTTCTTTTGCTATCCAAACGTTTTTGTATTAGAAATTTTCTTTTCTCTTTACAATAGATTCTAAAAAAAATCCATCGCTAAAATAAAAAAATGATTAGAAAGTTAGTACGAGATGTAATACAAATATGAACAATGAATAAGAACTAAAAATTACTTACAATTACTGAGGTGATATAAAATTGCATTATGATGTGCAGACTGACAAATTATCTTGCCAGGGTTCTTCTTCTTCTTCTTCTTTTTATCACAAATCATTTTCTTATCCGTCGGTTTTCCTTACAGATATCTAAAGTTAAAAAACTTAATATAATAGTTGATGTATAAGAATTTATACATCTTTTCGGCACTAAAATATCTCCAAATAAGCGTAATATTAGTAATAATATTAGAATAAATAATCACTAATGTTTATAACTTCTATCTATAGGTAAATATAGCCCGAGAAAATAAATGAGCTGATATATGAAAAAACAGAGATAAACGGTGAAAACAGACTCAACACACCACATGGTGAACCAAGGTATGGCCATGTCTAGAGCTTACAAAGTAAAGACAAAATTCAGTAAGACATACATGGCCATGTCAACCTCACACACCCATGTTATCAAAAACAAAAATAAAAGACAAATAGAAGGTTCTGAAGCTTAACATGGTCGTGCCTTCCCAAAACCCGCCCATGTATTTAGTACGAGAGAAAAGGAAAATAGTTGGACTGTTGTGGACTTACCCGGTCGTGCCTTGCTTAACACGGACGTGCTTTCTTATGCTGTACGATCTAACAAGGAGCACTTAATGCAACAAGACAAAAAATTCACCATAACTGTGTTTTGCTTAACGCACCCGTGCTTTGGCTCCCAAATCAGCCTATAAATTGAATGATCATCTTCTACATTCAATACACCTTCCAACCTCATTTACTCCACATCAACCACCTCTTTTCACCACCATTAATAAGGGAATTACCCATCCATCCAACCCTTGAAGATTAAGGAAATTAAACTCTTGGAAGAAGTCATTAGCATCAAAGATTAGTCATCCAAATTGGTTAGATTGTTTCAATTTGGTCATGTTTGTATCTATTACTTTAATGGTTAACACTATGTTTATCATTGGCTAAACTTTCATAGTATCATCTTGATTTATAACGAATCTTAATTGAAGCTTAATAATATTAGTTAAACATGTGACCGTTTTTAATAAGTAAAGGTTATATCGCAATTATCACTTGATGAGGAATGCTATAATACTCTTAAAAGATACCCCAAATGCCAAGCTTGATGAAAGGCCGAGAAATTGCTAGTCTTGTGAGGCCTTGGCGAACATTAAAATAGACCCCAAGTTCCGGACTTGACGATAAGCCAAGGAATTGCCACTCTTGTGAGGGCTTGGTTGATAAATTATTATCTTCAAAAGAAATACCAAGTTCCGAGCTTAATGATAAGTCAAGGAATTTCCATTCTTGCAAGAGCTTGGTAAAATAACATAAATCCTTATATGAACGTGGACCAAATGAATTATTAGTAGTAATTAATAATTTTAGAATGAGAACTATTGGCAATGTTTGTGGAAGCGGATTGTTGATATTCATGCACTAAAATCGATTATTTACTTGTTAAGTGAGTGTGCAACATAACCTACTTTAAACAACTCTTGGGTGGTTATTACATAAGTTCTATAATTGTCCAAGAGTTGTGAGGATTAATACTTGGCAATGCAATGTTAACCCTTTACAACTGAACTAATCTTAATTGGCATTTTATGTATGATATAAAGGTTATTTTTACTAAAATGTCAAGGGAAATTCACTTAGTAATTTAAGCGATTGTCTCATATTTAAAGTGAATTATCTTATAAATATTTATTGTAAACCACTTGCTTACATAAAATGATGTTTTAATGGACATCATGAAGTTATGTATATCTCTTTCTTTCATTATCATGGATTAACATGACTTAGGAATAAGGTGTTAATCACACATTTAATACCATAGCAAGCTCACATCACATGCTTACTAACTAATTGTTAAACCAAGTTAAGAGGAGTTTGAACCAAAATGATACACTTTTATCCTTGATCTTCTGTCTAAAATTATAAAAACTTAAAAATTGTCTTTTAATATATGTCTTTAATTCCTTTTAAAAATTTACTTTTCAATCAAAAACAAGTATGATATTCACTTACATTTGAAATAAAACAACGACTTAGTAGTAAAAATCGAACAAGTGTGTTCGTGGATCGATACTTGGTTCTTACCTATACTTTACTACATATACGATAGGTACACTTGCCTATTTGTGTATGGTTTAGTTAAGATAATAAATATTTTTATACATTTAAAACTATACATTGTGTGAACTAAAACCTTTGAAAAACTTAACACTTTTTCTACACCCAACAAGCACACAGTTATGTTGGTTGACTTAGAGTTAATGAAGACTGAGCTCCGCGACATCAACGAGCAGATTCAAATCCAGTCTATCCGGCTAAGATTGTTACACCCTTTCTCGCCTCTTTTGTGTTGCTTGTTGATGAATCAAGGGATTGTACTTAGGACTAGTAAACCTTTACGGAGGAGGTTTTGGATACCTCTTCTCCAGCCTCTTTTGAATTTCTTATTGATGACTCAAGAGATTATACTTAGGACTAGTACTTAGGATCTATCGGTTTTAACCCGATTCATGTTTGCTGTTTTCTTTATTTGTTTTTATTATTATTTTTATGTGTTTTTATTTTACGTAATTTTTATGAAAATTAATTTAATCTTACAACTTTATGTAATGAAAATTATTTATGTTTTAGGGATAAGATTTGCACACACATAACCGACCGTCCAAAACCACGACCGTTAAACGAGAGAAACTTCAAAAAATAATGGCAAGATACAAAGCACGATCGTGTTAAGCAAAACACGGGCTGTGGTCACCTTAAACTTAATACAGCTCATCGTCTCTGCAATCATACAACTTTCTAAAACCGGCATTTAAAACACTCATCTAACATGGCCGTGTTCAATTTACCAGGGCCATTTTTTGACCTCCTGTGTGTCTATAAAAGGCTATCGCTTCCCATTCTTTTAACATAGCCCTTTTCACGTATTCCTTCAAAAGAATTAACAATAGAGAGGAGAGGATGGAGGCCAAGTCATAGAAGACAAGGAGAGGTACCTAAAGATGTAGTTTCGGAACTCAAGTGCCTACGCGAGTGTCACACCCCGTTGAGCGATTTGCGGAAGCGTAAAACGGAAATGTAACAGATACAACTTGTATCACATACATTGTTCATAAAGAAACATTACTAACTAATTTACAATATATTACATCGTTCTAACATCTTTTTACAAACTAGGTGATACAATCAAAACTAGCTCTTCAACTACTTTACTTCTAACTCAAATGCTCACGGCGTCGATCACAAACATAACACGTAACACACAGACAATTAATCAATTTTCAGATTACCTAAAAAGCATGTTAAAAACCGGTCAACTACGAATAGTTGGTGGGTCTCATAAGTTTTATCGAAATCAAATCTGCGTACCACACAGTCAAAGTTTGCATTTACACGCGTATATAAAATTGTATTTACGTTTGTATATATGTACAGTCGTACTGTTGTGTGTACATATGTATGCATATAATTTTATAATATAAGTTCGAAATTACGATAAAATCATGGTTGTTTGTTCGTACTATGTACTTTCGGTTTCCACGTACAATCAACCACTGTGCCCCCCCCCCCTCCTCCCACAACGGTTTCACGTAACATCAACCACTGTGGCCCTCCTTCTACCCACAATGGTTCCACATAAACTCAAACATTACACAATGTATACACAAATAATTAGTATTTTCTACACTATAGTATTTCCTACGCCTATCCATATAATATGTATGTGTGTGTGTGTGTATATATATATATATGCACATGTAAAGTATTTTTAACGTATCACAAATCACTGTGGCCCCCCTTCCACCCACAACATCCTCGTGGCCTCCACTACCCACGTTGTTCTTATGGCCATCACAGACCACATTATCCCCATGGCCGTCACCAATCACGTTATTCCCCATGGCCGTCACAGACACATTATCCCCATGGCCGTCACACACCACGCTATCTCCATGGCCGTCACAGACCACGTTATCCCCATGGCCATTACAGACCACGTTATTCCCATGGCCTTACAGACCACGTTATGCCCATGGCCCTTACAGACCACGTTATTCCCAAACCTGTTGTGTTTAACATTTTATATAGAGTATTTGTATGAACAGGTTGTCACGTGTAATTTCATTATGTTTTGGCATTCATATTAACTCCACGTAATATATCAATCAACAATACTATCCACCACTTATCAGCACGTAGTCAATCATTATATTTGTAGGGACCTTTTGTATATGAACGTTTAGCCAATTCATATACTGTACGGTTTTTAGATAGATAATGTATATAAACGTGATTTTCACCCCAACAGTTCGTAAACAGTTTGAAAAAGAGGGGTCATGAAACTTACGGTTTTGTAGGTACTCAGGGCAATGTCAGCTCGGATTCGTTTCCGTTGCTATCTCTTGGTCCCTATAGTCAATATATAAATTATTTAATATTATTATAATCTTCATACTAGACTGGGCTGTATATCTAGTCTAGGTATAACTGTCATACCCAAAAAGTGTCAGTAGGCTTAGATTGTGATGTTGTTCGATATCTAATATTTAAAATTGAACAGTTCGTAAATAGTTTGAAAAAGAGGGGTCATGAAACTCATGGTTTTGTAGGTACTCAGGGCAATGTCAGCTTGGGGTTCGTTTCCCTTGCTATCTCTTAATCCCTATAGTCAATATTATAATAATATAAATATTTTATTATTATTAAAATCTTCATACTAGTCTGGGCTGTATATCTAGTCTGGGTATAGCTGTCATGCCCAGAAAGTGTCAGTAGGCTTAGATTGTGATGTTGTTCGACATCTAATATTTAAAATTGAACTTGGCTCAATTTCCTCGTTTCACCAGCTGGGTCTAGTTGCACGTTTATGTGTTTGACAAAATAGTTATGAGTATGTAAACTTGGGTAAACGTGTTGGTTGATAAAATGATTAAGTTATAAAGAAAGATCACGGTTTAGGGGTCTGGATTCGCTGTTGGGCTCATTTCCGTTTATTAAGTTTGGTTTGGAGAAAAACGCGCACAATCTATCCAAATTGTCCAGACTTCCCACAAAAAGTTTGTTTTTACTTAACTAATCCGAAAATATGCTTTTTGATCACTCATGATGTTTTGATATTCTAAAAGATTCGTTAATCGCAAACCCGTCGGTTTTTATCACAATCGAATTCGTTTAATGTTCAATTTAACACATCTAATGATCCGTTCATCATTAAATTATGAAAGTTTAGACACTGATCAATTAAATTATTTAGATTTTTATAAAAATATTCTAGAATTATTTACTGATTTATTAATTTATAAAAGTTCATTTTATATGTTATATTTAATCCGAAAATCATCTGTTTATACCAAACGATTTCCGAAAAATCCGGCAAAATTCTTGAGTGATAAAAAAACCATCCAAAATAACCTGTAAAATTTCCAGAAGTTAACAAACTTGCCAAATACTCTTTTCAAGCCAAAAACGACTATGAAAATCAAAATAAGCGTGAATCCACAAAGCATAGCTAGGGTTTTCCAAATGACCCCAAATTTTATATGTGATCATATTATACCAAATCTAAGTTCTTCACAAAATTTCATAATTGTTCAAGCATTTTAAGTATTTTCCCAAATAAGCGTCCCTATTCGGTAATAAATTCGCCAAATATTCTCGGATGGTCGAAAATTTACCAAATTTGGACAGGGACTCAATAATATGGTCCTTGATGTCCCTACAAAATTATATAACCTTGCAATATGCAAATCACAACCTTAACCTAAACAGCCCGTAATCGAGCAATTCGGCATTACCTTTGCGGTTTTCGTCCGTTTTTGCTCTCTTAATCAAAATTCCAGGTTCTTGTGCTTCTAAGTAAGCTAGGTAAAGGTCCTATATCACAAACCAAGCATGTATCATCAAGAGACCAGTCATGAAATTTTGGGTTTCAGTTAGGGTTCTAAACTGAACTTTTGAACCGTAAAAGCGTCGTTTAAACCCTCTAATCCGTGTTTATGGCCAAAAAAGAGAATGATTCTGATTCCTAACTATGTGTATTATCAAAACATGTTTTTAGACCATTTTAAGGATTTTTCATGGTTAGGAATGATTTTTGGTAATCAAACTATGTTTATATGGAATTAAACTTGATTAACACGTTGGAAAACATGATTAAAATGATAAATACCTAGGGTTTGTTCATGAGCTGAGTTCCAGAAGTTGTTTGATGCAGAAATGAAGTGAGAGAGATGCCAAAATATCTAACTTTACTTAAATATAAAGAAACATAATAATAACAAATACCTAGGGTTTTTTTTCAACTTTGGCGGGCTGGGCTTGTTGGGCCCCTTTTTGGGCCCATTTGACCCACTTTTATCGATTTGCGTGCCCGAACGTTAAATACCGAGTCTAAATTTATTTTGGGTTCGTTCTTTGGCGCGAAAAACATATAAGGTACGACAAACTGCGCGAGAACGAGTGTTTTTCGGCTAATTTATTGTAAATTTAGAAAAACATACTATTTGTTTGTAAAAATCAAAAATATTTTCACGAATCGCTTAAAACATTCCCATTAAGTGTTTTGTATGTCTTTGTTAGCTTAATAGATGATACAATTCTTGTTTTGGAACTAACATTCGCGTTTAACATCATAGCGGGTGGTTAAACGAGTATGTTTTCGTTTAACTGGTTTGCTATTGTACTAAGGCCATAATATCAATATGTTGGCTTATATTAAGCATATATCACTTATAGATGCCCCCCCCCCCCAGATATATGGGTCATAACCAGACCCGTTTGGTTAATTGTTTGTTCTATAAGCAATAAACGGTTAATCGCTTATTCGTCATGTAAATACTGAGGTTTATCCGGTTTTGTCACGAATGTCACAGCGAGAGAATAGACGAGTTAGTAAGTATCAACATAATTACGGAACAAAGGAACCAAGATTTACATGATAACGTCGAAAAATTTCGTTTCGAGCATTATCATGTAGACCGAAGGATGGCTAAACTAGAGGACAATCTCGAGCATCTTATGGTCGAGCTTGCTCGCTTCAACCAGAACCAAGCCGAGAGGGCAATCCAAACCAACTTCATGACAAGGCCAGCACACATGCATACCTTGTTTGGAGGAGGATCAGGATTATTCAAGTAGCTCCCGTTAGGTTTAGGATTCTAGTTTGTCATAATTTGAAACTTTCGTTCTTTTCATTTTAGCGTTCGTGTTCTCGCTTATCCCTATAATCAATGAAGTTTCATTTTCTTGTGTTTAAATTGACATCCTGTCATAACCGGGAGTCAGGTGCAAACCTTGAAAAGGTTGACAAGAACACACTGACTCAGTTACCCAAAGGCCTCGGAATCAGGATATCCAACGAATGGGAACGAAGGTGTGAAGTTGTAGACACGAAAGAATAACAGATAATCAATAAGAACACAATCAAAGACAAAGATTCACTGTATTTAATATACCATCTAATAGAATAGTGACAGGAATGTCTAGGGTTTCGTGTGTGACGGCAGCGGTTATACGAGGAACAAATAGATTATTCTTTGGAATGTTTCTCGTATTGTATGCGTCGATATCCGTACCCTAAATGGAAACCTAGGACCCTATTTATAGACCCTGGCATTCCTTCTAGAATCCCTATCAATTACATAATGAAAGACAAAATAAATACAAGTGTAGGAGTCTTCGAGCAAGGTTTGTCTATTGCTTGAGCAGACCTAGTATGCTAGGTATTCTCGATGAATGTCTTCGAGCATACTTTACTTAGAATATCTTCAGTGAAGATATTCTCCTCCAGCAAGCTTCATTTCTCTTGACCAATCCTTGCTTTGCTCGAACTAGTCCATCAAGCAAGCTCATTCTTCTTGATGTCTTCAGTCATGTCCTTAGACTTATTGAACAATCTTTAGCATGCTCGGATGTAAATCTTGCTCGGGGAACTGAACTATGCTCAAGTCCTTGCTTTGAACACATGACATCTTCTTATTGCATCCATGCTTGTCCCCATGTGCTCGACCATCCTGTGCTCGTAACACTTGGTTAAAACTTGTATGATCAAGTTGTTTGCTCGATTGGCAATCCATTCTCGATAGAAGAATACTCTAGCTCGTTGAATTGTAGCTTGTTCGAAGCCTTAACACTTAGAAGAATTAACCACAAATGATTCTGAAGACCTTGCTCGAAGTAGTAACACCATGCTCGATAGTCTAAGCTTGCTCGAAGTCCATACTTAGCCGTTTCCAGAGGAGTTGAGAATATTCCAATCTTCCTTATCAAAAATCCGACCCAACAATCTCCCCCTAGATTGGAACAAGCTCAGATGCACCAAAACACACCTGCATAGAGTTACACATGTATCAAATATCAAGTATGAATCATTTAAGAACATGTCATTTCATTTCATAAAGGAATTCTGCCTCTTGGGCATTACACATTAAATTTTTACATCAAAATACAACTGAAACAAAAATTACAAAGATAAACAGAATTAAATTAATCATCATTAAGTATCTATTCTGCTATCTCCTCCTCCTGCCCCTTGTGCAGATTTTTCTTTTTTCTGTTTGACAAGAGCGGCCTTTTGCTTGATCATTTCTAATTCCACAGCATCAGAGGAGTCGATGGGAAACTCTACATCTACTATATCTTAGAGATCTAGAGGATGTATGAATTGAAGATCCTCATCATACCGGATCACAGCAATGGTTATACCCGATTCATTCCTCAAAGATATTGAGTCATTGTGCTGGTTATAAGTGATGTAAGTGATCATTCAATTATGCTACACAACCGAATTTGGTTCAAGCATCTCCTACCTCAAAGCTAAGCTCTCCTTTAAAGTCTTTCTTTTACCATGTGAGATGCTTGCTTGGGTTTTCCTTTTGTTGGTATCAAATAGAGAGAGTTCAAGAGTGTGAACTTCATTAATCCTTTTTCGCCTTCCTCCTTTTCAGCTTGGCTGTGTATTATTCTTTTCTTTTGATTTAGGAATGGAAACCCTCTCTCTGATTGTTCCTTAATGAATTTTGAGAGGTCATTCCTTTGTTGTCTAGATAGTTGGCTTCTGATTTGATTGCCATATAGTTTCAATTCAACCATCTTTGTCAGTTGTTCTTTAGTAAAATTTCTCAAGTCATCCCTGAAGATGATTAGAGTTTCTTCTTGATCTTCAGTGATCACCATTAAAGTCTTGGATCTTTTATCAAAGTATAGATGTGTGGGCAGATTTAAGTTCCTTGGTTGCTCAGGCTTCACAATCTCAGACCTTAAGGGTGTTCTGCTTGTGCTTCCTTGCTGAGTCTTCTTTGTCTTGTCAAGCCCTTTCTCTGCATACCATCTCTTTATAGTTTCATCAGTTTGAGTCATCATTCTTCCCATGTTAACACCTTTCTTATGTAATGCACTCAACATCTCAGCTCTAACCAGTTCCTCCATCTTTCTCTTTTCTTCTTCCAATCTTCTTTGTGTTTCTATATATAATATTTGCTCTTAATTGTATATGTCTAAAAGTTGTTCATGAGGCATGTTATTAAACTGATCTTCAGTCATACCTTTACCCATCACAATTTCTATTAATGTTTGGACTCTCTGAGGATCTTGGAACCATTCTCTAGCCTCAGCTTTCTTCTTTTCAGTTTCCACCCTCTCTTTCTGCATCTGCTCCTTTAGCTTCTTTTCTCTTTCAAGATCATCAAAACTCTTTTTACTCTTGTGAGAGTCTTTAACATTTTGCACTTTCCTTTTTAATTCTTCTAGTGAAAGCTTTATCAATGAGTTGTATTCGAATCCATGGACTTGCAAAAATTGGATATCTTTATGTTTAGACTTTACAGACTCATACTCAGCATCATCACTTGTCCTCTTTCTTTTGTTTGTCTTTTCAACAAACTTGGCAATGTCATCCACAAGAGCTCTCTTGTAGATTTTGTCAACAACATCAAATGATTTCAAGTTTAGAAATGCAGGCTTGTGACCAGCCTTTATTAGAAATTCTCTTTTTGATTTCCTCATCTTCCATCCTTCAACTTCTTTGGCTATTTCTTCCTTTGATAATCTTTGGAGATATTTCAAGTCATAGTCAAGACTTATCAAATAAGCTTTATCTTCATCCTCCTTCTCAACATCTTTTGATCCTTCTTCATCCTCATTTTCATCAAACTGTTCATCCAGATTGTGAAGTGCCCCAATTATTGGTTCTTCAATTTCAGCTTCAGGAGACTTGAATACAAACTTGGATTTTTTTCGGTCTTCTCTTATAAACTGGTTTTTGTCTTTTAGCCTTAGGAGGTTCAACTTCAGATGTTTCTTTCCTTTTTACTCCCCCCACAACTTTAGTTTCAGGTTCTGTTGGCTCAGTGACAATTGGTTCTTCGTTTACAATCTTCTTCACTTCATCTCCAGCAGTCTCTGTACTTATAGGTTTCTCTGTGTGGGTTGCAGGTTCTTCATCAAAAATTTCTTTAACTATTGGTTCAGCAGGTTCAACAACCTCTTCTCTTGACTTAGATTGTATGTTGCTGCTCAGATTTATGAAATATCTTTGAGCCTTTTTAGCAGCAGACACAATCTCAGGATGATTCCCTTTTGGTTTGTTCAGAATGTCTATTAAAGTTCTCATAATTACCAACTTCACCATGGTGCTTGCGGATATTTCAATTGTTTCATCTTGTTCTTGATGTACTGGACCCAAGCTGAGCTCTTGTTCCTTATGTGTTTCTGGTTCAGGTTCTTCATTTTCAAGCTCAGATATGACTGGCTCAATTAATGTGGACTCATATTCAGTTTGCACAGGCCCAGTTACCACTAGATCAGTTTGTATGCGCTCCTCAGGCTCAGATTATACTGGCTCATCAGTTTGTGTAGGCTCTTGATCATCAACATTTTGTTTTGCTTTCAGAGCCTCCATTGTAGCCTTAATAGCATTATCTGCCTCCTTCCTTATACTTTCATTTTCTTCTTCTTCTTTTCTTTCATTTTAATTTGTGCTTTGAGCACTTCCTGAGGAATTTCATCATCTTCTTCTTGAGCCTTTAGATTTATTTTATCCAGATCTTCATTCATGAGTCTTATGACTATTTTGACTTATTCAACTTCAGCCATGTTTGGATCAATCACATTGTCTCTTAAAAGTATGTCATCACCAGATTGCACATTGTGTAGGGACTTGGGATGTAGATCATATCTGTGTATGCAATCCCTTTTCCTTTCTGTTTTCTTCTTAGTTTTTCTTCCTCAATTTCATTTCTATCATCATGCTCCCCCTCATATTCTTAATTAATCATATTCAAAGCATTTGAGGGTCCAACTTCTACAACCTCTTCATCAGAACTGGCATATAAATCTTCAATCATTCTTAAGCCCTCTGCATCTTCATATTTCTCCCCCTGTTTTGGGGCATCTGAGGTCTTCTCAACCTCAGAGTGCCCATCTAGGGTTCGAATTTTCAATAAAGTCTCCTACAGCGCAGCCTCCAATGCCTTGTTTCTTGTGTCTAACACCGCATTCTTTTCTTACAACATGATATTTCTCAAGCTTTGCATTCTCAACAACTATGTCATAGAGATTTGGGCTGGAAGGTGGGGTTTCTTGAGTGGGTTTGAATGCAGGCTCAGAAAAAGGTTCAGATTCAGAAGTTTCTAGTGAGGGTAACTTGTTTGGCTCTGGGAATAGATTGGGTAGGTGTAGCAATGGTAGTAGTGGGTCGGTCTTGTACTGGGGAGGTTGGTGGTGTATGAATATGCATGTCTTGAACAGGTTGGGCTGGGTCGGAAACAAGTGGTGAGGAGTTAATCGGGTCATGTAATGGGGATGTTGGTGGTGAAGGAACATGTGTGTCATGAAGTAGTTCATTGTCAGATAATGCTGGTTCGGTAGTAGCAGGTGAGGAAGGAATGTTGTCATTAGCATCATCAACTTCAACAGAGTCAGTGTCATCATTGTATACTTCAGGAGGTGGTGAATCTGGTGGAGTAATCTTATGTATGGTATCAGCAACATTTGATATTGCATTTGCCATAAACACATCATCATATATAGGCTCAGTACCTCTGTTTCTAGGACCCTCAACCGGCTCATCAGTTTGATCATAAACTTCCAACTCCGGTCCTTTATTACTCTCTTGATTTTCCAAGTTAACATTAGATTCATCCCTAGCGAATACACCCATCTCATTTCCAATAGGATTAAACACAGGTGCATCCACTTCAAAATTTCCACCCACTGTCTCTGCATCATCTCCTTCATGAGCAAACTGTCCAATCGCAGGCTCATTACCAATACCATCAGCATTTTCACCATTATCTTCATGAATAGCATCATCACCATCTGGACCATTGTCCCCTCCATCATTTTGATTATCATCCTCATCTCCACTATAATCTTCTTCATCATCATTGTTTCCTGGGGTTCTAGGCACATCAATGGCACCTAAGGCTGGCACAAGCAGCCATGGGAGTACGTCCCAATCATTATTTTTTGTAAATTTGCTCTTTACATCTTTCATTCACTGGCATATGTTCAGATCTTGTAGTCTTAAAACTTCACCTGTTCGTTGAAGATCCGTTAATGATATGTTTATCAATATCTGCAGGAACCTTGGATATATAAGGAACCGCTGATTCACTTCTTTCACAGCATTTGACACCAAACCGTTGAAAATTAATCTTGATACATTGAACGGCTGTTGGTACAAAATGGCTACAGTGAGAGTGCCAAGCTCCCTGCTCAGTAGTGTCCAAGTCCCTCTCCTTGGAGATAAGGACTGGATGACATGATGGATTCGGAAATGGTATATCAGTGGGAAGCTGCCCTTTTGAAACTGTCTCTCTTTCACATCTCCTTGGTAACCCATAGTCTCCTGAAAAACTCTTAACAGTCTTGGGGATGAATAAGATGGTTGAGCTTCAAAATTGTCGTTCAGATTCAATGCAGCTCTTATTGAAGCTTCTATAATCTCAATATCATTATTTAGGATAGAGGCCTCAGTCCTCTTCCCGTTAACGTCATTTACACAAGTGGCTGAGCCCCAAAAACCTGAAATGTGGTTCCTGTAAATTGTAGGGCTTTTAGTGAGGGCTACCCTCAGGTTGGAATTTCTCAGAAAATTTAGCATTAGTCCCAGTTCTCTGTTATTATCGTCTAGCTCCAGCTGAGCACACATATTGTGCCTTTTTTTGAATTTAAGGGCCATCAGTTCTGCAAAGATAAGACAATAGTCAGTACACAAAGTTGCAGAAATAATACGTGAAGGTAGTTAGAGAAGATTAGCGTCTTCAGTAACCTGTTCCGTAGTAATATGCGTACCTGCAAAACAAGTAATCAATTAGTCCGAAATCAAAATAGAAACCCTAATTTCAAAATCGGCGAGACGGTAATCGAACAACGATATCTTACCGAGGTCGAAACAGAGCTAATGGCTAAATGTAAAAGTATATTCGAGTAGGGATTGAGTATTTGAGTAAGAAGGGGATGCACGAGCAAGAGGTTTGAAGTAAGTTTTAAGAGAGGGACAAGAAATATGTGAAAATGTTTCTAAGTCCCCCTTTTATACCTAACGTTTGGGTAGTACAGTACCTCCTTTTGTCGTCTAGTGCACGACAGTTGTCATTTAATTTCAAATTTAATGTACGTCCCTTGCTCGAGCATACAGCCAAAATAACAGCTGGCTCCCACTCTACTCGAGTACGTAGTACAATCCTTGCTCGACGTACTTGTACGATTATAATGCTCGAGCACTAGTATACTTGAGATAGTTTGCTCGAATACACTTGTGCTCGACATCAGTAAACTGAAGTTACTTCACTTGCTCGAGTATAGGATCATGCTCGACAAGAAGTGTACTCGACAAAACTTAGTAAAATTCCCTTAGTCATGTATACGTGAGACACACTCATTGCTGACCCTTACTCGATCATGCATCATGCTCGACACTACTTAGAAATTTATCATGACCAAACATATGCTCGAGATGTATCTCCTCTTAGCAGTGTTACAACCTTTGCTCGACTTACATAGATTACTACAACCTAATGTACTCGAGGTACCTTCATGCTCGAAAGCCTTAGCAGATTTAATCCTTCCTATGCCTGTACTCGAACACTAAACCTAAGAGTCTAGCATACAAGTTTTCTCAAACTACTTAACAAATTCATCCATCAAGTTCCTTAGCTCGAATTCTCATACCTAAGTGTCTAGCACACAACTATGCTCGAAACACTTAAATGTCTCCTATCATTCAGTTCTTTGTGATCAAAAACTTAGGTCTAACTACTTACCATGCAATCATGCTCGAAATACATAACATCAATTTTCATAACATAGCAGGTGCTCAAAAGTAAGATGCATGCTCGAAACTCTTAATAGCAATTTTTCAGATCATCAAGATGCTCGTAAGTAAGATGCATGCTCGAAACATATAGATGAATCTTACAAATCATATAGCATACTCGAAGCAATCTAATCACACAAACAAGCAAAGTTTCTTTGCTCGAAACACTTAAATGAGTTTCAGTTCAGATTGTGAAGTTAACACATCTTATGCCAATCAGTTCGGACATTTTCGCGTATATCCTATGCTCAAATTTGCAATCGTGCATAAAAGATAATCATTTCAGAACAGTGAGCTGACCTAAGCAATTTGTTTAAGGTGAAATAAGAGATCAAATTTCAGTTGAATATTCTTTTGAAAACATTTTCATAGAAAGATCTCAACATGGGATCAGATTGTTTAAAAACCTTCACACCACTTCATAGTAAGCCTTATTATGATTTAAGTCAGGTTGACATTAGGTAATTGCACTTAGCATGATTATCATGACATTTGTGATATACTTAAAGCTCAATTAAAGCTTAAGTGAAGAATGGTTACATTTTGGACTTCAGATTGTTCCTTATCTCTACTCAAAGCTTATTTAGCTTTCTCCAATCACCCCAATTTGACTTCAACCCCCTGATGCCTTGGTCAAAATTTGTTTTTATGAGCAGTTTATTTGAAAATTATATATAGATATCAGACTATAAGGTTGAACGTTGGACTTACATGCCATCCGGACTTACAGGCCTTACATTCAAGGTGTTTAGGACTTATTTGGATGCCCCACCTCTGTAGTTCCCTTAGTGACCCTTAAGTCATGATATATTATTATTTGATATACTATTTTGAGGCAATTTTCTTTTTCTATATTTTTCCTCTTTCTTTTTCTTTTTCTTTCTTTTTTCTTTTTGATAAGCTTTTTGTATATCTATACTTTTATATCTGCTCAGATACTTTGTAAATAAATTTTTGTGTGACCAAAAACCAACAGGCTCGTGTATGATTGGATATTTGCTTTTCTGCCTATCATTCAAATAGATATGCAAGGAAACATACCTTGGTCTTCAAATGAGTCACCACATCAGACTTAGAAATTTCATAATATTTGTATCACTCATGTCACTACACTCATGAAAAGATACTCAAAGCAAAATGTCAATTTACTAAAACAAAATCCTTTAAGCCTATATTCCATGGGTTAGGGATTTTAAACAATATAATACTTCCAAAAGGTTTGATACAATTTCTATCCAAAAAACCTTTAAGCTTCAATAAAGCTTATATCAGAATAATCTTATCATATCTCTTATGAGATCATCAAAAACAGTGTGGCTTAGTCAAAAACATTTAACAATTTCAAAAACATTTCTTTTGAAAGTTGATTTTAAACCTTGATTCTGAAAATAGTGTTGTCATTTAAGCACATTTAACAAGCACACACTTCAACAATATCAACCATATTCATTCAGACAATATAAACATTCAGATAAACACATGAGTCTGTCGAGCATGCTCAGAAATTCATCGAGCATACCTGGAAGTCTATCGAGCAACCTTAAGATCTATCTTATCAGTGTTTGTGCTCAAAAGACTTAACTGTGTCCTTGAACAATAGACTTGTGCTTGGAATACTTAGAAAGTTTTCCAGAACACATGTCCATGCTCGACCAGTAATAACATATCATTTGTGCTCGAATTACTTGAGAGATCTCAAGTATGGTTTGTTTGTGCTTGAAGAATCTATGCTCGAGCAACTGAGCTATGACATCTGTGCTCAAAAGACTTAGAAAAGTCTTCCAAGTACCTCTGCTTGTGCTCGAGGAGCAACAAGCACAGTATCAAGCACTTATTCATGCTCGAATTACTTAAACCATAGAAATACATTATGCACGCACAGATCAAAGTACTGAAAGTTGTAATTAACAAGAATATCATGTTTTTCACACAAAGACAGTCACATACATGATTCATACAATCAGAATGATCAGTTAAGCATAGCAAATCATCATGCAAACATTCAAAGTGAGTAACAAAGATAATCAGTAAGCACCTCACTTAAGCACACATCCTCCATCAAACTTCATCAGCATTTATCATTCCTAGGCATTTTAACAAAAAGTGAAATCTGGTTTTATCTAAAGTTTTGGTCAATAAATCAGCCAGATTATCAGATGTATCTACCCTTTTCATTTCTATTAAGCCTTTTTCCTGACAGTCCCTAATGAAATGATGTCTAATCTCAATGTGCTTAGTCTTAGAATGTTGGATTATATTCCTAACAATGAACATAGCAGCAGTATTATCAATTAAAATTGGAGTAAGTAAGAAATTCAGACCATAAACCAGCAGTTGATTCTGAATCCATAGAACTTGTGCATAGCAGGCAGAAGCAGCAATGTACTCAGCTTCAGCAGTAGAGATGGACACTGTAGTCTGCTTCTTGCATTGCCAAGACACCAGCCTGTTCCCTAGAAACTAGCATCCTCCTGAAGTTGATTTTCTACTCATGTTGCAACCATCATAGTCACTATCTGTGTAGGCCATCAAGTCAAAGGAAGGGTTCTTTGGATACCAAATCCCCAAATCTGGTTTTCCTTTGAGATATCTAAAAATCGTCTTTACTGCTAGCATATGTGAGACCTTAGGGTTAGCTTGGAATCTTGCACAGACACACACAGCAAACATAATATCTGGCCTAGATGCTGTAAGATACATCAGTGATCCTATCTTGGCCCTATATTCATGCTGGTCCACCGGCTCCCCCTTCTCATCATGTACCATTTTCTCATGTGTGTCCATTGGTGTAGACACTGTCTTGAAGTCTTGGCACTTGAACTTGTCAAGAATCTCTTGTACATACTTTGATTGATTAATAAAAACTCCATCAGCTTTCTGTTGTACTTAAAGTCCAAGGAAGAAATTCATTTTCTCCCATTGAGCTCATCTTGTACTTTGATTTCATCACTTGCTCAAACTCCTTGCACATTTGTTCATTTGTTGAGACAAAGATAATGTCATCCACATACACTTGCAATAGCAACAGATCCTTGTTCCATCTTTTGTAGAATAGTGTTTTATCAATAGCTGATCTGCAGAAACCATTGTCTAACAGGTGGTTTGATAGCTCATCATACCATGCTCTAGAAGCTTGATGTAGTCCAAACAATGCTTTGCTGAGCTTATACACCTTGTTAGGATAGATTGGATCTTTAAATCCTGGAGGTTGAGTAACATACACTTCCTCATCAATCTTTCCATTCAAGAATGCAGATTTCACATCTAGTTGATAGATGGATATGCCAGAAAGATCCTGATGGCTTCTAATCTTGCAACTGGAGCAAAAACTTCTTCAAAGTCTATTCCTTCTTCTTGTAAACATCCTAGAGCCACCAATCTTGCTTTGTTTTTTCTCACTATGCCCCTTACATCTTTCTTGTTTCTAAACACCCATTTGATTCCAAGAGCATACTTGCCTCTGGGTTTGTCAACCAAGTCACATACATGTAAGTCTCTGAATTGTGCAAACTCCTCCTGCATAGCTTCTACCCAGCTGTTGTCTTTTAATGCTTGATTAATGTTATTTGGTTCAACTTGGGATAGAAAACAGGCATACAGGCAGATGTTTTCCTTTTCAGAAGAGCTTCTCATCACTCTCTCATGCAAGTCTCCTATGATGTTCTCTGCAGGATGATTTCTTTCAATAGAAGTAGTCTGCACAATTAGTTGTGCTAACACTTCTGTCTTAAGATTGGTCATATTGATCTCAGCAGTTTCACTTTCAATTCTTTCTTGAGTTTCAACAGCTTCTTGAGTTTGATTAATCTCGGATAATGATGCTTCATTTGATCCAATTTGTAGAGAGTCAAACAAAGAGTGAAACCGGTCTTCAAATTGATTTGTCACTTCAGGCTGAACAGGTTGCTGACTTTGTATGGGTTCACTCTCCATATCACTTGGACCTTCATTAGAAACTTCAACTACAGCTTCTTGTCCATTCATCTCAACTTCAGCTGCTCCTTGATTGCATCTCTCAAAGGTAAATCCATTTGGCTCAGAAGCAATAGATGACCATAGCTTGTCCAGATCAACTTGTTTTTGTTTTCCTTTATCTTCAAAGCTAGTTCTGTACATGTTGTCATCCGTGTCTTCATTATAAATCTTGAATGACTTGATCATCTTCTCCAAGTCAAATAGCCATTTGAGACCTTCAACATTATTGAAGTAGTTTTCATTGAATATTATATCTGAAGACTCAATGACCACCATGTGCTCCTTCACATAGACTCTGTAAGCCTTTGAATGAGATGAGTAACCCACAAAGAAGCATTCCAGAGGCTTTGACTAGAATTTGTTTAGATACTCCTTGGTATTCAACAGTAAGCATCTGCATCCAAAAGGCTTTAAGAACTTTACATAAGGTTTTCTTTTAAAGATAACCTCATATGGGGTCTTATTTTGAGCCTTGTTTAGTAGAACCTTGTTTTGCACATAGCATGCAGTGTTGATTGCTTCTACACAGAAAGTGACTGGCAGATTTGCATCAGCAATCATGGTCCTTGCAGCTTCAATTAGTGTTCTGTTTCTTCTTTCTGCATCACCATTTTGCTCAGGAGTTCTAGGTGCACTATATTGCTGAAATATCCCCTTAGAAGTGCAGAATTCTTCCATTATTCCATTCTTGAATTATGTCCCATTGTCACTTCTAATGACTTTCACTTTCCTTTCAAGTTGATTTTCTATTTTAAGCACATAGGTTCTGATCAACTCTGGGGTTCATCCTTGCTACCATAAAGTATACCCAAGTAAATCTTGAGTAATCATCTGTGATCACTAGGCATTACCTCTTCTTTCCAATACTTAGAACACTCACTAGACCAAACAGATCAATGTGTAGTAGTTCCAAGACCTCATCAATAGTATTTATCAATTTGCTCTTATGTGAGGATTTATGTTGTTTCCCTTTGAGGCAAGATGTACATTTTTCTTCAAGCTTAAATTCTCTTGTGGGAAGGCCAACAACATGTTCACCTTTCACTAGCTTATTCATATTCTTCAAGTTAACATGACACATCTTCCTATGCCACAGTTTAGTCTCATTTTAAGTGGCTTTGGAAACAAAGCATGAACCACCTCTAGATGTAGTAGTATTCATTCTCAGTTCATAGAGGTTGCCATTTCTTGGAGCCATCATCATGATCATTTCAGTTGGAATCACAAATTCAGGCTTTAAGATTAGGCAGTGTTCATCATTGAAGGCTACTTTGTACCCTTTGTCACAAACTTGAGAAATGCTAAGTAGATTATATTGTAGTCCTTCAACATGCAACACATTCTCAAAGGATACCTTGCCATTGGTGAGTGTTCCTCTTCCAACAATCTTCCCTCCATTTTAATCACTCCCAAAGGCAACTGTACCTTCATACTTTCTTTCATAATTGATAAGAGCTTCCTTGTCACAGGTCATGTGCCTGGAACATCCACTGTCCATATACTATAATTCTTTATTGTTCAAGGACTGTTTCTGCACATATACACAAAGAGAATCTATTGGATTCTGAGTCACAAACTGCATCAGTTTGCAATACAAATTCAAGTGAAGATTCATCAAGAGTTAGAACTGAAAGTGGAAGTGGATCTTCATAGATAACTTCACATTCTTCTTCTAAGTCTGAGTCTGACCCAACTTTCATAACTTGTGACATTATTAGGTTTTCAGTTTGTTCAATCACATAGTCTTTCTATTCATTTAACTCCTTCTTAGTCTTCCACTGAAACCCTCTTGGTTCATAACCTTGCTTCATCAAGAACTTTTCATCCCCATTAAGAACACCAGGTCTCATTTTAGCCTTTCCTTTGTCATTTGACCTTTTGTTCTTTACAGGTTTGCTTGATGCTTTTGTATCATCCTTGATTTTTAAAACTTGTTTCAGTCTCTTTTCCAAAACTGATCTTTTCTCTTCATCACTTGAGCTGTTCTTCTCTTCATTCAAGTATCTTTGATACATCTGCTTGTATCATTTCATGTCAAAACCACAAACCACATCAGGGACCACAAACTATTCTTCTTCAAACCAGCAAGAATCAGTGTGATGACCATATGCATCACACTTCTTGCACCATACCTTGGCATAACTCCCCATATCTTCAAGCAATTGCTTGTCTTTAATTCTATCACTTGGTATGGGGAAGTCAAAGCCTAGGGATGGTTTTGGACATAGAGAGTTGCTAAAGTCCATTTTGATTGGTTTGTTCAGATCAGGCTCCAGATGATATTTCTCTTTAACAAACACTATTGGCTTCAACTTGGATGGTAGTTTTGAACAGCTTCCTTCTTCTTCTGCAACAAATCTTCTCATGGGTACATACTCCACTTCTCCAATATCAAACAGTTCATGATTTGTGAAAACTGGATAGATTGGAGGATGGCACTGATCATATGAAGATTTCTTTGTCACTTCATTTCTTTTCTTGATTTTTGGCTGTGGTCTTGCACAAATGTCAAATACCACATGTTCTTTTCTTATCTGTTCATAATGTTTCTTCATCTTTGGAGTCATCTTTGGCAGTAGAGGAATCTTTTCATTTTTCTTCTTGTTTGATCCCTTCTTTTTCTTCTTGCCCTTAGATGATTTGGTACTGCCACAACTGCAATTACTCTCCTCGCTGGAGTATTCACTCCATTTCTTCTTCTCACTTTCCTTCTTTACATCTTTTTTGACTTCTGGTTTCTCATCTGCTTCATTACAGACTCTCCATTTTCATCCATAATCACGTCTTCATATTGTTTTACAAATTCAGCTTTGTCTTCAAACACATTCTTAAATTGTTTCAAATATTCATTCCTACTTTCCTTGTCTACTCTTAGTGGGTAACTGTCACAGAAAGGTGGTGGCACCTTTTGTATTTCTCTTCATCTGTCATTTTGTCCACAAATCCCACTATGTTTCCTGTAGACATAAGGTTTTTCAAGAATTCTATTTGAATTAACAATTCAGCATTCTTAAGCTTTTCTTCAGCATACAACCTTTTCAGACCCTCAATTTCAATTGTCATTCTTGATTGGGTTCTGTATGCTTGCATACAATCTTCTTCTAGCCCCTTAATTTGAATCTCATAGGTTGCTTCACTAGTTTCATACACATTCAAAAATGCTTCCTTTCTACCACATTCAGTCTTCCATTTTCCAACTTCCTGATTGAGTTCATCAATTTTAATAAGAAGATCAGAAATTAAAATATCAAAATATACCTACGCATTAGAAGATTCTGGCTTGTCCTGCACTTTGGCCATAAAAGCAAAATTTGCTTTTTCAATCTCAGCTACGTGGTTACTCCAATCAAACTCCCCATCTTGAGGCACCCTTGTTACTGCAATGTTCCCTTGATCCCTAACCTGATTCACATTGTTTTGATTGACTCTGCTCTGGTTATTGTGAATCTGCAGTTGGTTGTTCCTTTGAGGCTGAAAGGGTTGTTGCTGGGGTCTATTCTGGTTTTGATAGGGGTTTCGGTTGGTGATCTGATTTCTCTTATGCTGGAAGTTTTGATTTTGATTTTGGTGAAATTTATTTTGATGCACTTGGTTTCCAACTTGCTTGGGCATGTTGCATTCTCTTATGAAATGTCCAGGTTGTTAACAGTTGTAACAGATTGCTTTTGATTTGTCAAAACCTATTCTCTCATTTGGTCCATTGAAGCTTGATCTTCCTGTTCTGTTGTATAACCTTTTGCTTCGCACAGCTAACATGGCAGCCTGCCATTTGATGTCCATATCTTCCAAGTCAACAGCATTATTTGCTCAAGGTCTTCCTGCACAATGCTTGTGTTGATTAGGTTCTTGGCCACAAATGCATGATATAACTCAGTAAACATAGAGAACAATGCATGGTAGTCAGTTCCTTGAGTTGTATTGTTCTGCACAAATGTTGACTATCCACTTGCTGTTGAGGCTACATCATCTTCTATCAACTGAACATTAAATCTTGGCTGTCTACCACATGTTGAATTTGTCTCAGATGGCTCTTCAATGATTGGCTGCTGATTCTTGATTGAGAGATTTCCCATTGAAGCTACAAGAGCATTATTCACTTGAAAACTGGGCTTATCTTCTCTAATCATGTGGTTTTCGATTATTTCATGTTCTGCAGCTTTGAGGAATGCAATTACAACATCCAACTTAAAGTTAGGGAAATTTGCTTTTTCCTTGATGAATTTGCTGGCTGTATACCACTCACCAGAAAAAGATGACAGAAGCTTCTTGTTTAGCTCAAAATCAGAGATCTGCAGGTCAGTTGTTCTTATATCATTAACAATCACCATGAACCTTTGCAAGACTGATTTTAGTATTTCTCCATCTTTAAAAACTTGAATCTATCCAGCTGTTGCTTCAGTCTATCTTTCTTGATATCTCTCAGTTCTGTATTTCCCTCAAACATATCAATAACTGCATCAAACATTTCTTTAACAGTTTTTTGATGGTTGACGGTTGTCAGTATTTCCCAAGACAGACCCAGCTTCAGCATAGATAGTTCTTTGTCATCTCTCTTCTTCATCTTCAGCCCAACAGTAGCACTATTGTTTGCAGCAGTGGAGGCAACATAGTTTCCCACTGTAATAGATGTCCAAAGTTCCGGGTCATTGTAGTTTACAGCGGCTTCGAAGAGCACCTTCCATTTGATAAAATTTTCTTGTCCAAGCAGTCTAGGAATTTTGTTGGTAGAAACCTCTTGATCTTCCATTTCAGCAGATCTGAACTTTTATGCAGACAAATAGAGTAAAGCTTCAAGCTTTTTCACAAACCTTCAGTCCTGTGGCCTTCAGCGAGCTTCCACAGCTCTGATACCACTTATCAGGACCGGGAGTCAGGTGCAAACCTTGAAAAGTTTGACAAGACCACAGTGACTCAGTTACCCAAAGGCCTATTGAATATCACGGCGGAATCAGGATATCCAACGAATGGGAACGAAGGTGTGAAGTTGTAGACATGAAACAATAATAGATAATCAATATGAACACAATCAAAGACAAAGATTCACTGTATTTAGTATACCATTTAATAGAACAGTGACAGGAATGTCTAGGGTTTCGTGTGTGACGGCGGCGGCTGTACGAGGAACAAATAGAATATTCTTTGGAATGTTTCTCGTATTGTGTGCGTCGATATCTGTACCCTAAATGGAAACCTAGGACCCTATTTATAGACCCTGAAATTCCTTCTAGAATCCCTATCAATTACATAATGAAAGACAAAATAAATACAAGTGTAGGAGTCTTCGAGCAAGGTTTGTCTCTTGCTCGAGCAGACCCAGTATGCTAGGTATGCTCGATGAATGTCTTCAAGCATAGTTTACTTAGAATATCTTCAGTGAAGATATTCTCCTCCAGCAAGCTTCATTCCTCTTGACCAATCCTTGCTTTGCTCGAACTAGTCCATCAAGCAAGCTCATTCTTCTTGATGTCTTCAGTCATGTCCTTAGACTTATTGAACAATCTTTAGCATGCTCGGATGTAAATCTTGCTCGGGGAACTGAACTATGCTCGAAGTCCTTGCTTTGAACACATGACATCTTCTTATTGAAATCCATGCTTGTCCCCATGTGCTCGACCATCCTGTGCTCGTAACACTTGGTTAAAAAACTTGTATGATCAAGCTGTTTGCTCGACTGGCAATCCATGCTCAATAGAAGAATACTCTAGCTCGTTGAAGTGTAACTTGCTCGAAGCCTTAACACTTAGAAGAATTAACCATAAATGATTCTGAAGACCTTGCCCGAAGTAGTAACACCATGCTCGATAGTCTAAGCTTGTTCGAAGTCCATACTTAGCCGTTTCCAGAGGAGGTTGAGAAGATTCCAATCTTCCTTATCAAAAATCCGACCCAACACATACCTAACTCTTTCGGTCCATAATGGTCATTAAACAAGTTCCAGGTTTGAAAAAAGAGTAAAAAAATTGAAAATTTGGCTTAGACCGGGTCAGCACGGCCGCGCCTTGCTGACCACGGCCGCGTCGGGTCCTCATGACCAGTTTTATCTTGAATTCACCCCTTTTTTACACTTTTAACGACATTTCTCAAGACCTAGGCGATTTCCATCCATTTTCCACCCTATTCCACCGATTCCTTTCATTCAATCACCTAGGTATGTCGATGTAATCACTTCAATCTCAAACTAGGGCTTGGTTATACCCACTTCACATTCGAATCAGGTACAAACCGAACCTTAGGTTCAAGTTTCCACCAACTCAGGTTGGATTAGGACGAATTAACATGTCTAAACTTATTTGCATGATTTGTAAGAGGATTTTGGCTTGTAAAGTTGATGTAAACAAGTTTAAACATGATTTTTGGTCCAATTTGGTTGGTGTTCGGTTCGAGTCGGGTTTCATCCTATTGACCG